>NC_088237.1:16846635-16871635 GCF_036934945.1 Oncorhynchus masou masou
GCTCTTTCCTTCACTCTTTCCCCACTCCACTCCTCCTGTTGTTTGTCCTCCGTTCTCTCTCTCTCCTTCTCTCTCTCTCCTTCACTGTTTCCTCTCTCCACTCCTCCTGTTGTTTGTCCTCCGTTCTCTCTCTCTCCTTCACTCTTTCCTCTCTCCACTCCTCCTGTTGTTTGTCCTCCGTTCTCTCTCTCTCCTTCACTGTTTCCTCTCTCCACTCCTCCTGTTGTTTTCCTCCGTTCTCTCTCTCTCCTTCACTCTTTCCCCACTCCACTCCTCCTGTTGTTTGTCCTCCGTTCTCTCTCTCTCCTTCACTGTTTCCTCTCTCCACTCCTCCTGTTGTTTGTCCTCCGTTCTCTCTCTCTCCTTCACTCTTTCCCCACTCCACTCCTCCTGTTGTTTTCCTCCGTTCTCTCTCTCTCCTTCACTCTTTCCTCTCTCCACCTCCTGTTGTTTGTCCTCCATTCTCTCTCTCTCCTTCATTCTTTCCTCTCTCCACTCCTCCTGTTGTTTGTCCTCTCTTACTATTTCCACCACCGTGTGTTTGTTCTCCTAGGTTTTGGGTGTTGTTGACCCTTGACCTCATCATGAAAGATTCACACAGTCATAATAACACTCAGGAACGTCACTCACCTCCAACACATGTTTGTAGTCACTGACTCCACTCCTGTGTACACAGCACTGGCCATCCTTCAGCTCTGCTGCTAAGCACACACACAGTGTAGACACATGTATTTGTTTTCAGAACATGGGAAGGAATGACTCACCAGCTATCTGTTCAATCTTCTTTTCCATTATCACACTATAGTAATGTGAGAAATCCCCTGGTATTCACAGGCCCCACAGATCTACAGCAAAGTTTAGACTGGATGATTGTCAATGATTCATTCAGACTGACCCTTAATTTGTTTGACCTTTATCATGTCATATTTAGGATTGTAATCATCTGTGTGTGGGTGTGCGCATGTGTGTGTGACGGGGAGGAGTGCCAGTGTGTGTTCACCTCTCTCCCAGAGATAAGCCTGCCTCACACCCTGTGTGTATCTCTGGCCCCATAAAGCTGACATGACCGATGTCCCTCTACCCCAGACTGTGTCCCGATGCTCCAGGTCTTATCAACAGATCTCAAACCTATTGTTTTGACCCCACAAACGTTGGCTTTATATGGATCAGGTCAGGTACCAGAGGGCTGTCAGGGCTTTAGTGATCTAGTGGTTGGTGCTATTGCCTGGTGTCCAGCTCTAGCTTTGTGACTAGGCTGTGCTGGGTGGTTCACTTTCATCCTGTAAGAACCTGCTTCTACGTGGTTTATACAAATGAAACATATAGGCCATAAGACTGGCCTGGCTTGTGCATGGTTCTTACATTCAAGAGTGGGGTTACTAGTGTTGTCTTGGTGGGGACTGTACATGGAATCTGTGTAACTGCTTTACATTGAAATCAGGTATGTGTATTCTCACGTTTTCAGCATTGACATTAATAGATAGATTCAGAACCCAAGGGGGACTTGGAAACCACTAAAGCCCTCTAACCACTAAAGCCCAAGACTGGAGTTAGACACCTCTAATGTGAGGTGCTGAGTTCACTGCTTCGGTAACTAAGAATGGAGTTAGACACCTCTAATATGAGGTATTGAGTTCACTGCTTCAGTAACTAAGACTGGAGTTAGACACCTCTAATATGAGGTGTTGAGTTCACTGCTTCAGTAACTAAGACTGGAGTTAGACACCTCTAATATGAGGTGTTGAGTTCACTGTTTCAGTAACTAAGACTGGAACTTTAGAAGGGCCAGTGGACATGTGCAGACCTTGGCTTTAGTTAAGCACTGGGACATATACAGCTGCTCTAAAGGCCTTAGGGAGGGAGACCAACACTGAAGTATCAAGGCCTATCGTAGGCCAGAGGCTTGCGACGATCAAGGCCTTTCATTGGCTGGCAGCTTTGTTGGATCAAGGCCTGCCATTTGCCAGCGGCTCGGTTGGATCGAGCTCCTTTGATTGGCCTGTAGCTTACTGGCTTGCAATGATAAAACACCACTGGTTTGCTCTAGGCTTGTTCAGAGCGAACCCTGGTATTTTGATGTGTTCGCCTCTCACGCAGAGACTCACAGCTGTGGGCAGTTGTGGTGTGAGGAGAGACAGTGTACCATGGCGTTTATGTAACATCTCCTTTCTGTAGATGTCATGGTGTAACAGGAAGTGCTTGAATAACGGAGGATCCTATCCTCTGCTCCCTAGCAGATAAAGAGTCCCTTTGGCAGGGTGGCGTTTGCCAAAACCCTTTACACCCTCTCTCTCTCTCGCTCCCTCTAACTCCTCAGGCCAACCAGAATACACACCATAGGAATCCGTTACCATGGTTACTGGCAACAGCTCAGCAACGGCTTTGGCAACGGCACACTCTTTTTTTCTCCTTTTTTATTCCTCCATCTCTCTTTAGTCTTCTTCCTCCAGTCCTGCGAGCTCCCACTTTCATTCTCTCTATTTATCCTTTCTCTCGCTCTCTTTCTCTCGCTCTCTTTCTCTCACTCCCTCTCTTCTCTCTAAGGTGTTTTAGTGTGGTGTACATTTCAGGGGTTATTTTCCCCTTAGTCTCATTGGACTCATTAGTGTCCTATGCTGAGGCCCTGTCTGTGCTTAGCGCGCAGCAGAGCAGCAGAGCAGCAGAGCACACACGCCTGTGTGTAAGCGAGTATAAGCGCATGCAACTGTGCGTTTGTGGCATGTGTGTGTGTGTGTGTGTGTGACATGTTCCTACAGGGCCTCTCTGGCAGCCAGTAATTATTGGACCTCCAGGCACATGATGTTTATGGTTGATTACAGTGATCAAGGGACGGGTTATGGAGACTGTCAGTGTGTGTGTGTGTGTGTGTGTGTGTGTGTGTGTGTGTGTGTGTGTGTGTGTGTGTGTGTGTGTGTGTGTGTGTGTGTGTGTGTGTGTGTGTGTGTGTGTGTGTGTGTGTGTGTGTCTGTGTGTGACTGTGTGTGTGTATGTCTGTGTGTGTGTGTGACTGTCTGTCTCTGTGTCTGTGTCTGTGTGAGTGCATGCAAAGGCCATCCTTTGCCAACCAAAGTTCTGAGAAAAGTCTGTGTTTAGTCTAACCATGACAACTTCATGTGAAAGGATATCTGAATTCACCCCTTGGCCTACTTTATAGCTAATGATATTTGCTTGTAAAGTTAAAGCAGTGTTCATTTCTGAAAGTTCATGTATTTGCATGCATGTTTCTTGACATTGAGCTATATTTACTATGTAGCTGAAGTTCAGGAGGAAAGACCACACCTAAAATATTCTCAACCCCTCCACGATCTAGTCATTACCTGCATTTATACTCAGCTGTTCCACCCCTAACCTGTGTGTTTGCTTCCTGCGTTACACCAAGTGCTGCATGCTTTCCTAGGTTCGCTACTCATTAGTTGTCTGCCTAGCTCTTGTTATTACCTAGCTTGCCGACTACTCACTTTAACCGCTAGTTTCTTTTCCTTTTCACTGTCTCTGGTTATTCAATAATCATTTGTTTTTTCTAAACACACCTCCTTCCATCTGATGAAGACATGCTCCCAGATAAGCCGAAGGTACAGCGTTCAGTCAGACCTAGCGGATCCAACCATCCACTGGCTCCTCCCCGTCACTCTGCACCACAATCACTGTGTCCACCAAATGCGGGCGCTCAGGTTGCAAGCCCAACCAAATCTCCAAGATCCACCTGAAAAAGCCAAGCTTCCCCGGCCTCTCCTGAGCGACTACGCTCAGCTGTGCTGTTTTCTATGTACACCACCACCTCTGCAGAGAGGGCGCGGATAGCAATTCCACAGCCGCCTGTGCCAAACTCCCGGCTGCCGACAATGATGTCACACCCATCATCCTCGACCTGGCTGCCGGTTCCACGGTTCTGCCATCTACTTGCACCACCTGCAGTTTTCCACCGCAGCCGCCCACCGGGTCCCACAGTTCAATGAAGGCACCTACTGATCCCCTTTCAGACTGCAATCACGGAACAGGAAGCAATGGAAACCCTTCTTGCCAACGAGATCAATGAGTGTCGTTCCACCTCAAAAAGCACAAAAGAAAATGATTTTGACACCCACTATCTCAGATTGTTTGGAAGTCATTTCTGTTAGAAACAGATAGTATTAGCATTCCTGCAACATTATTTTGTTGAATTATAATTTGATCTCTGAGAAATTAAGCTAATTGATTATATCCAACTTGACCATTTTAATTTATAGGATTCATATTATATGTAATAAATATAGTACATAACATCCAATCTGGAAACTATTGTAACAAAGAGTCAGACATGAGGAATCCAAAGGAATGTTCAAAAGACCCCTTACACCTCACGCCAATCCCAAACCCCGACAAAGAGTATATACAGTACCAGTCAAAAGCCACACACAGACCCCTTACACCTCACGCCAATCCCATCCCAACAAAGAGTATATACAGTACCAGTCAAAAGCCACAAACAGACCCCTTACACCTCACGCCAATCCCACCCCAACAAGGAGTATATACAGGACCAGTCAAAAGACCCCTTACACCTCATGCCAATCCCACCCCAACAAGGAGTATATACAGGACCAGTCAAAAGACCCCTTACACCTCACGCCAATCCCACCCCAACAAGGAGTATATACAGGACCAGTCAAAAGACCCCTTACACCTCATGCCAATCCCACCCCAACAAGGAGTATATACAGGACCAGTCAAAAGACCCCTTACACCTCACGCCAATCCCACCCCAACAAGGAGTATATACAGGACCAGTCAAAAGACCCCTTACACCTCACGCCAATCCCACCCCAACAAGGAGTATATACAGGACCAGTCAAAAGACCCCTTACATCTCACGCCAATCCCACCCCAACAAAGAGTATATACAGGACCAGTCAAAAGCCACACACAGACCCCTTACACCTCACGCCAATCCCACCCCAACAAAGAGTATATACAGGACCAGTCAAAAGCCACACACAGACCCCTTACATCTCACACCAATCCCACCCCAACAAAGAGTATATACAGTACCAGTCAAAAGCCACAAACAGACCCCTTACACCTCACACCAATCCCACCCCAACAAAGAGTATATACAGTACCAGTCAAAGCCACACACAGACCCCTTACACCTCACGCCAATCCCACCCCAACAAAGAGTATATACAGAATCAGTCAAAAGCCACACACAGACCCCTTACACTTCACGCCAATCCCACCCCAACAAAGAGTATATACAGTACCAGTCAAAAGTTAGGACACACCTACTCATTCATTTTTACTGTTTTCTACATTTAGAATAATAGTGAGGACATCAAAACTATTAAATAACATATGGAATCATGTAGTAAACAAAAAAGTATATTTTCTTTTTTAGAATCTTCAAGGTAGCCACCCTTATGAAATCTTTGCACACACTTCGCATTCTCTTAGCCAGCTTCACCTGGAATGCTTTTCCAACAGTCTTTAAGAAGTTCCCACATATGCTGAGCACGTTTTGGCTGCTTTTCCTTCACTCTGCGGTCCAACGCATCCAAAACTGTCACACCCTGATCTGTTTCACCTGTCTTTTTGATTTTCTTCACCCCCTCCAGGTGTTGCCCATCTTCCCCATGATCCCCTGTGTATTTAAACCTATGTTGTCTGTTTGTCTGTTACCAGTTTGATTTGTTTCGTCAAGCCTATCAGCTTTTTTCACCTCTGTTCCTGTCTCTCGATTGTTCCTGTTTTCTAGTTTTCCCAGTTTTGACCTTTTCTGCCTACCCTGACCCTGAGACTGCCTGCCATCCTGTACCTTTGCCCCACCTATCTGGATTTTTGACTTGTCTTTGCCTGCCTATGTTAGATCATTATGGCGTATCGCTACAGAATGCTGTGGTAGCCAAGCAAGTCTCTTCTTCTTATTGGTGTCCTTTAGTAATGGTTTCTTTGCAGCATTTCGACCATGAAGGCCTGATTCACGCAGTCTCCTCTGAACAGTTTATGTTGAGTTGTTTCGGTTACTTGAACACTGTGAAGCATTTATTTGGGCTGCAATTTTTGAGGCTGGTAATTCTAATGAACTATCCTCTGCAGCAGAGGTAACCCCTGGTTCTTCCTTTCCTGTGGCGTTCTTTAACCAAATAGGGCTGTCTTCTGTATATCAACCCTACCTTGTCACAACACAACTAATTGGCTCAAAGGCATTAAGAAGGAAATTCCAAAAATGTACCTTTAACAAGGCTCACCTGTTAATTAAAATGTATTCCAGGTGACTACCTCATGAAGCTGTTTGAGAGAAGGCCAAGAGTGTGAAACACTGTCATCAAGGCAATTTTTTTCATTTACCCAGGCAAGTTAGTAATTCTTATTTACAATGACAGCCTAGGAATGGTGGGTTAACTGCCTTGTTCAGGGGCAGAACGAGAGATTTCTACCTTGTCAGCTTGGGGAATTGATCTAGGAACCTTTCAGTTACTGTCCCAATGCGCTAACCATTAGGCTAAGCGCTAACCACACTAAGTCTCAAATATATTTTGATTTGTTTAACATTTTGTGTTACTACATGATGCCATATGTGTTACTTCATAGTTTTGAATTCTTCACAATTATTCTACAATGTAGAAAATAGTCAAAATAAAGAATAATCCTTGAATGAGTAGGTTTGTCCAAGCTTTTGACTGGTGCTGTAGTATCAGTTCTCCGTGTATGAAAAGTAGTATGGAGTTGCAGCTTGGAGTATTGTTTCTTCATCCTATGTAATGAATTCCCAGTGAATTTGGTGATGTTATTTTTTTACTGATCAGAAATCAGAAAAATGTGTAATTGAAGTTGTTAGGTTTTTGTCCCATCCTACATCCTTACATATTACCAGGTTCTGACCACTGGATGTTGCTGCCCCCCCCCCCAATGTTAAAGGAATAGTTAACCCAAATTACAAAATAACATTGGTTTCCTTACCCTGTAGACAGTCTATTGACAAGGTATGACAGTGACCCGTGTTTTTTTTTTTTTTTTTTTACATTTGTGGCACAAATCCTATGGTACCTACAGGTAATTGCCAAATAGGGCCATCACGAGCCAGAACAGATTCAATGCATCTTGGCATAGATTTGACAATTGTCTGGAACTCTATTGGAGGGATGCGACACCATTCTTACACAGGAGTTCCATCATTTGGTGTTTTGTTGATGGTGGTGGAAAAAGCTTTCTCAGGCGTCACTCCAGAATCTCCCATAACTGTTCAATTGGGTTGAGATCTGGTGACTGAGACAGCTACGGCATATTGTTTACATCGTTTTCATGCTCATCAAACCAATTAGTGACCACTCGTGCCCTGTGGATGGGGCATTTTCATCCTATGGGGGTATAACCATGGTAGCCAAAATATTGGCCTGCCCAGCATTTTTATACATGACCCTAAGCATAATGGGATGCGAATTGTATCCCTCATTCACTGAAGGTTTTCCATTATTTTGACAGTTACCTGTATATTACCATTTTCCCAGTTCATGTTCAAATCATCCTAAAGTATAAAACAATTATTGTGTAACTCAATGATGTTACTTATTGATGGTTTGGATATGAAGCGCGAACATTCTTATATAGGTACCATTGACTTGCATTGGATTTCTTTCACAGATGCTAAAAAGTTAGCATTTGAAACAGTGGCCAAGTTAGCAAAACCAAAGCACAGGTAGCTGTCATACAGTACCTTGTCCACAGACTGCTTAAAGGGGAAGGAAACCAATGTCTAATTGTAATTTGGGTGAACTATCCCTTTAACATCAGCCAATAGCAGAAACAGCACCATCAACAAATTCACTGAGAATACATTACACAGGATAAAGAAACAATGCCGACAGCCAGGCCACTACACCACCACCAGCGCCACGCTCCCTCTTCAACAAGCTAGCTCGCATGACCACTACATTCCCTTTTTAATAGAATCTTTCAAACTATTATTTTGAAGCTGCGGTCTGTGGACGGAGGAGTGTGTCTGTGTGTCCGTCTCCTTATCCCTGGTAGCAGTGACAGTGTGGTTGGTGGTGAGGGGGCTGTTTAGCCTGTGTTATGTATAAGGGCAGACATTGATTGGTGGTCATTTATAAATGATGGTGCATAATGTAATACATTCCCCTTGGTTGGGACTTAATCTGTGGCTCAATAAAACATGAGGCCTCCGAGGGACATGAAATATTCAGAGGACACAGAAAGGATATAAGAGCCACCTCTCTCCCCACCGACAGTGGTACTGTTATACAAACAGGCTTTAGGGTGATGGCCTAGGAGGAACAGGGGAAAGGCCCGTCTGTTTTAATCAACTCCGTTACAGGCCTGGTTGCTTATTGAAACATGGCGTCTGTGTGTGTACATGCTTCTTCGTAGATGCTCTGGCCTTGAGGAGATTAGAACACAAGGCAAAGCGCACGCACCCAACACAGAAGAATAGAAAGCAGGCCGGTCCTGTATCATTTGCATATAGACCGTCAGGTGTTTCAGCTGCAAAGTCTACCGAGGGAACCTGTGGTGTGTCTGTAGAATGGGTGGTGTTACAAGCAGCAGTAAAGCAGTGAAACAGTAGATTGAGCTGGTGTATTTGTCTGTTTTTAGATGTTGCCGGCGGCGGAGGGCTCTGTCTGAGCATTACCACCTGTCTCCAATTCTCTTTTGTCTCTCATATGAATGTAAAAACAAAGGGAGACATTCAGTGGGATGTTTTTACTGTTTAAACAGAGGACCCTGCTGGGAGAATGACTCCAGACATTTTCACAGCGCTTCACACTCTATCTCAGAGTTTGATGTGTGGGTGTGTGTTAAGCTCACCCAGGTTCCTGTGTGAGCGTGCGTGTGTGTGTATGCACGCTGGCTCGCAGTGTGTGTGTGTGTGTGTGTTAAGATCTGCCAGTCAAAGCTGGGCTCAGTCTCTAATAGGGGCGCTGGTGAGGTCCTCCAACATCTGCTGTCAAAACCAAATTGTCTTCAGTCAACAAAATTGGGGAACGAACTCCCCCCCTACACACACACACACACACACACACACACACACACACACACACACACACACACACACACACACACACACACACACACACACACACACACACACACACACACACACACACACACACACACACACACACACACACAACCTCCATAATCTCCCAACCTCCATCAGTGTTTTCTCTCTAGCTTTTCTCTCTCTCTAAGTGCATCTGTCACTTCATTCCAGGTCTTCATCTATTTTTCATGGAGGTAAATTGCCTGGTTCCTGTGTACCGTGAACTCTGTCTGCGTAATCCACAGAGATGACCTCTAATAACACCGGGCGCCATTCACCATCATCACGCGGCCCCTCCCTCTGCTCCTCACACTGGCTCTTGCTCTCTTTCTCACTTCTTCCCATTCACTCTCTCACTTTTTACTTTCCCCTCTAACCTTCGTCTCCCTTGCTCCCGCCGCCTCGATCCCTGTTTCTCTGTGTGAGACCCATCTCTCTGTCTGTTGGTCTCTCATTCTCTCTCTTTTCTATCTCTTATCTTTCCTCCCTTTCCGCCCATGTCCATCGGTAATTCTGTGATTAGGCCGTACTCCATGGACAGGTAAGAGGGTGAGAGTATCATTCAGACTTTTCAGACCTGCTTTGGTATGAGGGAGACAATAAACACCTGGTTTGTTCTCCCTGGGCAGAATGATGGCAGGCTCACAACGTGTTAGGCTGGACAGAGGTGTGTGTGTGTGTGTGTGTGTGTGTGTGTGTGTGTGTGTGTGTGTGTGTGTGTGTGTGTGTGTGTGTGTGTGTGTGTGTGTGTGTGTGTGTGTGTGTGTGTGTGTGTGTGTGTGTGTGTGTGTGTGTGTGTGTGTGTGTGCATGTGTGTGTGTGTGCATGTGTGTGTACTCGCACGCGTGTGACAGCTGTGTGACGACGGATCAACAGAGATGGCAGTTCTAGCCTAGTTCACTTCCTCTAATTAGCTTTTAATTGACAGCCGTTAAAGATGACAATCCTCATCCATGATTAACTGTTGCACAGAAACCAAACCACTCTCTCTCCCTCTATGACTTTGCCTCTCTCCATCTAACGCTCTCCAAACACACACACACACATACACATGCACACAGACACACAAAGTCATAAATACACACACACCTCATTCAGCACTTAACCAGCTGTAATAGTTACATTCCCTTCTCCGTCTCTCATTTGCTAGGGGGAATTGCCTTGGAATTGGCAGCAAATGGGAGAATTGTCCCATAATGCATTTCTATAAATGCCCGCAAATAGAAGGGGAAATGAAAACATGACCTGCTGAAATTTCAATCAGCAGAAAATTGGTTATTGGTACATCTCCATATGTAACATGAGCACCTATATTGAAAAGGTATTTACAGGAAATGCAACCAGACATTAGTTGGCCATTTTCAAACATGATGCGACCGTTACAGCATTATTGGCTGCACAATAGGCCTTAATAGTAAACAGTAGGTTAGAAAGACAGTTTTTCTAGTAACTTAATTGTGTGTCCACCTACAGTATCATACACTATCAGCCCCATTGTAGCAGGTCCACTTTTAGAAAAAAGGGTTCCAAAATGGTTATTCGACTGTCCCCATCGGATAACACTTTTTGGTTCCGGGTAGAACTATTTTGGGTTCCATGTTGCGCCCTCGGTGAAAGGGTTCTACGTGGGACCAAAATGATTTCTACCTGGAACCAAAAAGGTTCAACCTGGAACCAAAAATAATTTTTCCAAGGGTTCTCTTATGGGGACAGCTGAAGAACCCTTTTAAGGAAAGGGGGAAAGGAAAGGGGATACCTACTGTAGCCGGGTACAACTGAATGCATTCAACCGAAATGTGTCTTCCACATTTAACCCAACCCCTCTGAATCAGAGAGGTGTGGGGGGAGGCTGCGTTAATCGACGTCATCAGCGCCCGGGGAGCAGTTGTTGTTGGGGGTTAACTGCCTTGCTCAATTGCCGTTCTAGATAGCAGTTTTTTTCTAAGAGTGTATGGATTTCAGAGTGTGTGTGTGTGCAGTCTGAGGCCAGTGATTATTTGCCATCCGATTTCTGATGACAACAACGAACATGTGTTGGAGGAGATTTTAATAATGACAAGACCTATTGTGTCAATCATCAAGATTAGGAAATTCACCAATCCTCCCAAGCACACACACAGATGCTCACACACACGTGGACACACGGAGGATCTCTGAAGTTCTAAATGATAGTTGCTGGTGATTGTGCAGACCGTGGCTGTGGTTCGTAGTGTTAGATATATGTCACCTGGGCCTGCCAAACTCAGAGTCGAGAGGAAGAACACTAATGACTGTGATTGGTATAAAGACCCACAGATCAAACCTACCCCTGCTATCTACTCTACTTCCCCTATTCTCAATCCTTTCCTAGGGTCTCTCTCCTTTCTCATACTCTCCTTCTTTCATTTGTCTCCTTTATCCTGCCCTCTCCTAGTCTCATTTCCGTTCCTCTCTTCCACGCTCGCTCTCTCTCCCCTACCAATCCTTCTACTCTCCCCCTCTCCTCACCGTGATGATGATGATGGAGGTCAGCTGACATAGCCAGTGTCACGGTGTCGAGGTGTGTGTGCGTTGTGTGTGCATTCTGTGTCAGGTGTGTGGCGGATGATTCTAATCTCTCCAAGGGGTCTGTGTCGTGGTTGTCACGGCGATCGTGCCCGAGGCTGATGCTCACTGACAGCTGGTGTCACCATCACTATCCATCACACAGCTTTAATAGCTCATATTTCACCCTTCATGTGAGTGTGTGTGTGTGTGTGTGTGTGTGTGTGTGTGTGTGTGTGTGTGTGTGTGTGTGTGTGTGTGTGTGTGTGTGTGTGTGTGTGTGTGTGTGTGTGTGTGTGTGTGTGTGTGTGTGTGTGTGTGTGTGTGTGTCTTAGATTCCTGCATCAGGTCATATATCCGTGTTTCCCTGCAGTTGAATGGCAAAAGAATCAGCTGGCAGGTTCAATGAAAACATTATTTCAGCATGCGGGTCTGCTTGCGGTTCAGAACAATTATATTGAGAGTCAGAAGACGTTTTAAATCAAGATTTTTTTAAATTACAAACCCAAGAGCTTGTTGTGTTGCATTGTGTTGCAAATTCCCTTCGTTGAGCGATGAGGCAGCCACTCACCCAGTGGCCCAGGTAAAGGTCTTTGTGTGGTCCTGAAACATATGCTTCATCCCCCCACGTGAGAATACATTGACAAGTTTATTTTCCCTGGCTATTCCAGCTCACATGAAAACACCTAATGTAACCGGATAAATAAAAATAAAGGTCATGAAATACACCATCGTGAAATCCCCATTTTGGTTTGGAAGTCATTGTGGACAAGGACTACAACCCATTAGATGGATACACAGCCTGCAAAAAATGCAAGCAGGTATTTATTTACAACAGGCTAAATCAGTTTATTATCAGTTAATTATTATGTTAATATTATGTTAATTCAGGTGTTTGTTCATTTACACCATACGCAGGCCAAATCAAGTTTAAACTCTCCGGCTGGTAAAACATTTTTTTGCATATTAGATTCTGGGAATTGTTTATTTAATTTTCAATGAAACTGTTTGATTATCAAACAATATTGAATGTAAAGGTATTTTTTTGTTATGTCGGGTCTATAGCTAAGAAGGCTAATTAGAAGTTCCTTTAATTCAGAGCAATTTGAGTTGTCAATGTGCCACTTCTCATTGTGACAATAAAAAGATATTGTTCTTAATTCATGGCATGGTTTCCTTAAGCGTTATTACACATAACTAAACTGGATAATTCACTGCTTGTTCTCCATCATGGCAGACATGCAGACATATGATTTAATGCAGGGAGGGGAATAATAGCCCACTACTCTGGAGTTATGAAAACAATGAAATTAATTTGTATGTTATTTGGTGGCTCTCGGAACAATTCTATACAGGTGGGTCGGCGAAAACTCTGTCCTCGAGTCTGGTCACGGGCGGGGCTCAGAATTTACAGTGGGAAGGAAAAGTATGTGAACCCTTTAGAATGACCTGGATTTCTGCATAAATTGGTCATAACATTTCATCTGATCTTCATCTAAGTCACAACAACAGACAAATACAGTCTCCTTAAACTAATAACACACAAACAACTATACTTTTTCATGTCTTTATTTAACACACTGTGTAAACATTCACAGTACAGGTTGGAAAAAGTATGTCAGCCGTTGGATTTAATAACAGGTTGACCCTCCTTTGGCAGCAATAACCTCAACCAAACGTTTTCTGTAGTTGTGGATCAGATCTGCACAACGGTCAGGAGGAATTTAAGACCATTCCTCTTACAAAACTGTTTCAGTTACACAATATTCTTGGGATGTTTGGTGTGAATCTCTCTCTTGAGGTCATCCCACAGCACCTCAATCGGGTTGAGGTCAGGACTGACTGGGCCATTCCAGAAGGCCTATTTTCTTTTGTTGATGCCATTCTGTTGTTGATTTACTTCTGTGTTTTGGGGATTCATTTTTCCGTCGATGGTAGCAAGCTGTCCAGGCCCTGAGGCAGCAAAGTTTACATCATAGTTTACAGTTGGGATGAGGTTTTGATGTTGGTGTGGAGTGCCTTTTCTATCCACACGTGGTGTGTGTTCCTTCCAAATGACACAACTTTAGTTGTCCGCAGAATATTTTGCCAGTAGTGCTGTGGAACATCCAACATGCAAACTTCAGACATGCAGCAATGTTCTTTTTTGGACAGCAGTGGCTTCTTCCATGGGGTGCTCCCAGTAACACCATTCTTGTTTAGTGTTTTACGTATCGTAGACACGTCAACAGAGATGTTGGCATGTTCCAGAGATTTCTGTAAGTCTTTAGCTGACACTAGGATTCTTCTTAACCTCATTGAGCATTCTGCGCTGTGCTCTTGCAGTCATCTTTGCAGGACGGCCACTCCTAGGGAGAGTAGCAACAGTGCTGAACTTTCTCCATTTATAGACTATTTGTCTTGTCGTAGACTGACTTTGAGAGATGCTTTTGTAACCCTTTCCAGCTTCATCCAAGGTAACAATTCTGAGATCTCTTTTGTTCAAGGCATGATTCACATCAGGCAATGCTTCTCGTGAATAGCAAACTCAAATGTTATGGGGCAGGGCAGCTCTAACCAAAGACTTATTGAACCGACTCCAGGTTAGTTGACTCCTGACTCCAATTTTCTTTTGGAGAAGTTATTAACCTAGGGGTTCACACACTTTTTCCAACCTACACTGTGAATGTTTACAGTTTTTTACAATCACTCTGGCACTAATTTCGGAACCTTGATGTCATTTTTCAAAACTCTAGACACAAAACTCACAACCAATGATCAAAATGTGTAATGCTCCGGGTGTCGTGGGTGTGGAGTCAAATGCAGGAGACAGAGAGTTCATTGCTGTGCGTCTTTAATAGCACCAACGCACCACAGGGTGCTCACAATAGTTACGTTCCCAAACACAGGGAATCAAAATGTACAACGGAAAAAAATCACGACCAGGCACTAACACGTACCTCTACAACAGAGCCGAAGGTTACACTGAAATAATCCCGCACAACAACCAGGCGGGCCGGCTGTCTAATAAAGACAAACTAATTAAACATAAACAGGTGCTACCACTAAACATACAAGGAGGGGGAGGAAAGACAATCAGTGGCAGCTAATAGGCCGGTGACGACGACCGCCGAGCGCCACCCGCCCGGGAAAGGGAACCACCCTCGGTCGGACTTGTGACAAAATGCACATTTTTCAAAACTCTAACACTTTTTTCCAATTGCTTGGATACAATACACATAAAGCTAAGATAATTTGTTCATTGACCTAAAATCACCTGTTCAAAATGATACATCTTAACATCAAAGTATTACCATTTCAAAATGCAATTCACACATTACATCTGAGATGACTGTCTATTCATTTCATTACAATGATCTAACTATCAATTGATACAACTGCTCAAAATGGTAAGTAACTGTTGCATTACTCTTAATGCATAGTTTTATGGAAACTGATGAACAATATTCCATGTTTAGATCATGAAAGTTTCAGGATAACGAGATCCATTGACACCAATGACCGTGGAACATGAACCAATTGGACTACATTATCTATGGATGTAATATTTCATCATCATTCTTTATCAGACACTGTTTCTATGGTCCCATGTACCACTTTTCCAGACCATGTCTTCAGATTTGACATTACTGTACACTCACCAGCCACTTTATTAGGTAACCCTATCTAGTACTGGGTAGGACCCCCTTTGCCTCCACAACAGCCTGAATTATTAACGGTGTTGTACGTTAAGAGATGCCCTTCTGCACACCACTGTTTTTAACAGCTGTTATTTGAGTATTTGTGGCCTTTCTGTTAGCTTGAATGATTCTGGACATTCTCCTCTGACCTCTCTCATTAACAAGTTGTTTTTGCCCATAGAAATGTCGCTCACTGAATGTGTTTTGTTTATCGCACCATTCTCTGTAAACTCTAGAGAGTAGTGCATAAAGATTCCAGGAAGGCAGCTGTTTCTGAGATGCTGGAATCACCATGTGTGGCATCAACAATCATACCACGGTCAAAGTTGCTTAGATTACGTATCTTGTCCGTTCTAATGTTAGGTTGAACGACAACTAAAGCTCTCTACTCTATATACTCTATATATTGAGTTGCAGGCAGCCACATGTTTCGCTGTTTGAATGTAACCTTCCTTGATGGGCTAAATCAGGTCTGTAGAGCTGATGGCTTGACCTATGTCATTGTGTGGGATAATGTCAGGTACCACCATGCTCAAATGGTGCAAGCCTGGTTTCAGGCCCGTCCACAATTTACCACCCTGTACTTAACCTCATACTCTCCTTTCCTAAAACCCGATTGAGGAATTTTTCTCCACATGGAGGTGGAAGGTATATGATAGGCGCCCTCACGAATAAGCCGCCCTTCTCCAGGCCATGGATGATGCATGCAATGACATCACAGCAGACCAGTGTCAGGCCTGGATTCGCCATGCCCGAAGATTCTTCCCAAGATGTTTGGCTAATGAAAACATCCATTGTGATGTGGATGAGAACCTATGGCCAAATCCATAAGACAGGAATGATGGAAATATAGAAGTACAGTAATCAATCCTTTGTTTTGCTTTTTACAGTAAGCCAGGTGAGGAACACTGCAGTGATGTTTTACAGTAAGCCAGGTAAGGAACACTGCAGTTGATGTTTTACTGTAGTTTTTTTATTTTTTTGCAGCTAATTATTTTTGCTTTGATTCAAAGAAACTTATGAGTGATTTTGTTGTATTTCATCAATAAATGTCATATTTTGTTCAATGATTCCACTGTGTCTGTAGTATTCTCTCTACTAGTCCTTTTACAGTGATGTATTTACGTGTAGTACCATAATGAAACATGTACCACATATTTTGTACTACAATATTTCATGATTGAATGAACAACTACACAGTGAAATGATTCTGCAAGTGCAAGGTTTAAAGATATGAATGCACAATGCAATGTTTTGAACATTGGACAGTCTGTGTTTCAAGTGATGACCGTTTTGAGTTTTGTGTCTAGAGTTGTGAAAAATGACCACAAGGTTCTGAAATTAGTGCCAAAGGGATTGTAAAAAACTGTAAATGATGTGTTCAATATAGACAGGATAAATACAATAATTTGTGTGTTAAAAGTTTAAGCATACTATGTTTGTCTATTGTTGTGACTTAGATGAAGATCAGATCAAATGTTATGTCAAATTTATGTTGAAATCCAGGTAATTCCAAAGGGTTCACATACTTTTTCTTGCCATTGTATGTGGCCGGTGTGATGTGTCTGACTCTAGTGTGTCGTGTGTCTGTGTGAGTGTGTGTGTACCTGTGTGTGTGCACATGTGTGTGTGTGTGCTTGCGTGTGTATGTGCGTGTGTGTGTGTGTGCGTGTGAGTGTGTGTGTGTGTGTGTGCGTGTGCGTGTCTGTGTAAGTGTGAGTCTGTGTAAGTGTGAGTGTGAGTCTGTGTGTGTGTGAGTGTGCGTGTGTGTGTGTGCATGTGCGTGTCTGTGTAAGTGTGAGTCTGTGTGTGTGTCTGTCTGTCTGTGTGTGTGTGTGTGTACGCGTGTATGTGGATGTGTGTGTGCATGTGCGTGTCTGTGTAAGTGTGAGTCTGTGTGTGTGTCTGTCTGTCTGTGTGTGTGTGTGTGCGCGTGTGTGTGGATGTGTGTGTACGTGTGTGTGTGTGTGTGTGTGTGTGTGGACTTGTTTTTCTGTCTTTTCAGCACCAGAATGTACTGACAAGTGAATAGAATGTTTAAGGTTAGGGGTAGGAGTTAGGGTTAATCAGAATCAGAAAATACAAGTCTACAGATTAATAGGATCAATGAGGAAGAACACAAATTAGCAATGTACTGTCACGCCCTGACGATAGAGAGCCTTTGTTTTTCTATGGTATAGTAGGTCAGGTCGTGACTGGGGGGTTTTCTAGTTATTATTTTCTATGTGGGGTTCTAGTTTAGTTTTTTTATGTTGGTGCTTGGTATGATTCCCAATTAGAGGCAGCTGGCTATCGTTGTCTCTAATTGGGGATCATATTTAAGTAGCATTTTGTCCACCTGTGTTTTATGGGATATTGTTTTGAGGTCGTATGTATGTTACACTTAGTCACGGTTCGTTGTTTGTTTCGTTCTTTCTTTGTTGTTTTGTGCGTTTCTAAGAAATAATATGTGGAGACCAGATCGCGCTGCACGTTGGTCCGAGTAAGTAGCTTCCAACGACGAACGTGACATGTACGCAGACGACGTGATTCACCACAACAACAAACATTCCTCCGTCAGGTCCTGCTACTATGGATGAAATAAAACAATCCAGTGATGCATCTTTGTACTGACTAAATACAGGGAAATCAGAAGCTACGGTCAATCAATCCCAAGACATCAAAACTAAGTTTCAACTTAAATGGTATTAAAATCAACTGAAATATTTAGGGATTTCTATCCCCAAGACCTGACAAAACTACACCACTATAACATCAACAGGATCTACAAAGATGGACATTAGTACCTTTAACAATAAAAGGAAGAATTGAAACTATTAAAATGAATTTCCTCCCAAGATGCTGTATTCCTGTTCCAGAATCTACCAATAACTATTACTCCAAACACTTTGAAACAGGAGGTCAAACTCCTGACTAAATGTATTTATTTGGGGAGGAAGAAAAGCCTGTGTCAAACTTAAAACAATCAAATAATGTAAACAAGCTGGGGCACGAGCACTACCAAACCTACTGAATTATTACATAGCCGCCCAACTAAAATCTATTATTGTATGGATGAACCCGGCATCAACAGCTAAGTGGAGACAGATAGAAATCCAACAAATGGAAAAACCAGGACAACTATATTTATGAAGACAATCAATTCACAAACTAGGAGGATAGAAAATTATTGTATAAATAACAATATAATGGTCTGGACTAATACCACCAAAACGCAATGCATCCAAACAGACCTGATCTACCTGCGAGAAATTGTAGTGGACGGTGACCATAAAACATGTATGATTGATGACACATCTAAATTATGGTCTGATAAAAGACTGCCCAGGTATTATTGGACTTTAACAGACAAGGAGATTGGTACAAAAAAATGCAACCTTCAGAACTCTCACTTTTACAGTTATTTACATGTAAGAAGCTGTTAGAGGGACCTAATAAAACACTTTGTGATATATGTCCTTTAATGAGATGTATAGCAAAGACATACATCAAGATAATTGGCAAGAATGTGCAGAACTATCGGAGAACAAACAAAAGATGACAGCATTATAGTGGTAACAAGTTGGGAAGACGAGCTGCAAATAGTAGTAACCCAAGAGGACTGGGAGGACATACAGTATCTAGAAACACGTCCAAGACAACCAACTCTCTACTCTGGAGGGTTTACTCTTGGAAAATTCAGTCAAGATTTTGACTAAATCCTATTACAGTTTTTTCCAACTGCTTACACACACAAAAATTTCATGTCACACGATTTTTGAAACCTCTCACTCAAAGTGCAAAACTACACACCAAATGTGAAAAACCATAAGATATTTCTCAGCCTTTGACTCAGTTGTCAATTGCATAAAACACTTTTTTCAAAATACTACACACAATTCTCAACCTAAAACACAAAAATCTAACAGGAAGTGACTTGCTTTCCTTTTCCAAACACAACCCATCAAAATGCTACACTTATTCACCAGGTCACACACACACTCCTCACATGTGCAAACACTAATAGCTTAACTGATCTCTAACCAATCACTGCTTTACTGTAGTATAGGCCTATAAATAGGTCAAAGGTCAGATTACCTGTTTTGAACAATGGATGCCAACAATGGACAGAGAGCAAGAGGAGTAGGAGGGAGAGGAAGAGGATGAGGGCAAAGAAGAGAAGGAAGGAGAGGCATCTCTAATGAGATTAGGGCAAAATTTGTTGATCATGTGATCAACCACGGTTTGACCATGAGAGAGGCTGGACAGAGAGTCCAGCCCAATTTGAGTCGATTTAGAGTGGCGTCCATAATTCGAACCTTCAGAAATGAGAACAGGTATGCAACTATCTAATGACTATTTTAGCATTACAGTAATGTACTGTAAAATATGTATGACTGCATAGTATTGCATAAACATTTGTAACTCGAAGCCATCCATTTACTGCACTGCATTGAATGAATGAGGTTGGTTATCATGTTGTGCTACATTGTTTTGTACATTGTTTACAGTTCGTATGCTGAACACATACTGTGTTTGAATTCTGTACAGAGTGGAAAGGCAAAGACATCATGGAGGACGAGGATGCTTTTTTACAGATGTACAAGAGACTGCAATTATAAATATGGTCTATGTGGGGACATAGAGGTTGCGTCTGTCCAAGGTTGGATACGCCATGCTAGGAGATTCTTCCCTCGATCTTGTGATGTGGACGAAGTATTGTGGCCAGACCCAGGCAGGAGAAGAGATGAAGCGTAGCTTAGCACTGGTGACTGCCCCCCCCCCCTACCAATTCCTGTACTGCCCCCCGGGACCCCACACACACAATTGTGTTCTTTACTGTTTTCTAAAGAATATACTTTTGGTTTACATATGTTTATGGTTTTGTTGTATGCTACTGTATACAACAGTAATGTTTGGCCTAATAAATATGTTCTGCTTCTACATTGCATTGGTGTTAACAGTGGACTTGTTACCCCTCTCAGCAGATTACTTTCACTGTAGAACATTGTATTGAAATGTAGATATAAGCCTATGAAAGACCAAAGAGCTGTAGATTTAGAACAACAGTGTTTACATGGTATATCCAAAAATGTACTATTATGAAAGCAGTTTGCCATTTGATGCAAATGCTTCATTCTGACATGTGTTTATGGCATTTTAAATGCAGTGTTACATTTTGAAGGAGATGTGAGGCATTTTGCATTTTGTGTGTGCAGTTTTGGGAATTGTGTGTAGAGTTTTGAAAAAAAAGGAGACAGTTTTGAAAACTTGTGTAAGCAGTTGGAAAAAACTGTAATACAATCAAAGTGCAACCGTGACATCATACCAAGTTGCTGGTGTAACCATGGGGGGAGCTCATGCTCAGTCCTTTATATTTCTGGATGGAAGTATACAAAGTATTAGATGATATGTACGAATGATCACTTTGTCTGAATCCAGAACACATACTCCTGATGAGAACCTCTCATACACTGGTCCTCCACTCTGATAAGTACCTCTTCTGAATTCTGAGAGTAAAAGACCTTAAACAGATAACAAGAAACTGGCTTAAACCACTGGCACCACAAATAAGCAATTGGAAATAAACAATTAATGAAATCTACAGTATGGAAATGATAACTCATTGAATAAGAAACCAAATTAGTCTATTTGAGATAAATACAAAATTAAAACAAACTGACGTTATAGTATGACAAATATATAGGCCCTAAATGGAGATGTTTTAAACAGATGTGTGTGGGTGGAAACGTGTGTGTGTGTGCGTAAGTGGATGTGTGTGTGTGTGTGTGTGTGTGTGTGTGTGTGTGTGTGTGTGTGTGTGTGTGTGTGTGTGTGTGTGTGTGTGTGTGTGTGTGTGTGTGTGTGTGTGTGTGTGTGTGTGTGTGCGTGTGTGTGTGTGCAAGTGCAAGTGCATGTGCATGTGCATGTGTATGAGAAGCCTCCATATCCCACTTGCCTGAAAATGGCAGTGTGTCTCATTTCTAAAAACAGGTTTTCACAGGCCCTCAGAATAGTTTACATCTTACTGCATTTAAATGAGTCTTCATGCAACGGTGTCTAATTACAGTATCTACCAGAACTATGACTAACATCCACGGTACTCTATGAATTCATGGGCCATGCAAAGTCTCACATAAACACTGCAAACTTGAATAGGGCAAAGATGTGCTGAAATAAATCAACTTTTGGGTCAGTTCCAGACCAGTATCTATCCATATCAACGTAAAATGACCATTACATGGTTGCCTGTCTGTAAACAGCTTGTAACCCATTGTACTTACAGCATCCCCACTCCAGTACTATATTGATCAAACTAAAGGTTTGAATGGTGGCCAAGGCGTTGATTGACATCCCGCAGTATCAAAGAGAAAATAGAATGAGACTCACAAAGCGGCTCTCTGCATTGCCACAGACTGACTGACACTTCCAAAAAACTACATTTCTATGTTTAATGAGCGTTATAGAGTTTGTCAGCTTGTAGAATTATCTATCATCCACCGCCAGGGCCATACGGCACCCTGTTTAGAGGAGAGGAGAGAAGGAGGGAGAAAGAGGCTAAGAGAGAGGAGAGGGAAGGGGGACAGAGATGGAGTGAGAGAAAAATGGGTAAGGAGAGCGGGAGGGAGAGAGAGAAGGGAGAGAGAGAGCGATGGAGGAGAGTAGGGAGAAACAGATTGACACAGAGGGATAGAGAAACCATATGGAGTTTCATGGTATTTGTTTTTTTGTCAAAGTGACTTGTTTTTTTTATGGCTCCTGACAGGAGGAAACAGCTGGTGTGTGAACTACAGTCTGCGCTTTTATCTGCAATGTGTGTGTGTGTGTGTGTGGACTTGGCAAACTCTGAATGCATTCCACCGCACTGTTTATCAGCTGAACTGCCATAGCAGTGTGTAAGAGGTAATGTTACCTGTTCTCCATCCAGGAAATAGATCGGGAGCAGGTCATGTACAGTCTGTAGCCTAACATGTAACATGGCACAATACGAGTTATTTGGTCATGTGGTTTCCTATTTATCCACTTATTGTTGAAGTGTTAGGATAGGGAGGGAGGGAACGGCTGGAGCTTGCTGGCCTGAAGGGAATGAATCACACCTCACAAATCTGGTGTGCCCAAACCTCATCCACAACCACCATCAAACGCTAAACTGGCCCCAGGTTAATCCCAGCATCAATCAAAACCTATATCCTACCCTATCTAACCTAACCTTCGTCCCATCCATCCTCATTGGTTTCAACAAGAATGGATGGAAGTCCCCCACAGTGATATACTGTATCTCCATTGGTGCTGCTGAGGCATACGTATACAATACATAGACTCTAGGCAGATATCGTTATGATTGGTTATCCAGATCAAATGTGATGTGCTGCTGAGAGGATTTTATTCTCTGTCAGTCTGTCATAGTTTGAGTGACATACGTGGGTGGGATGGGGTCCTTTTGCTACCTAACCCCCACCCCAATCTCTCCCACTCTTTTTCCTCTTCTCTCTCTCTCTCTCTCTCTCTCTCTCTCTGTTCTTTATTCATGGTTCATGAGAGAGGTGTACGCTAAGGAGGTAATATCCCTGAGGTTAGGAGACATGGAGCTCTCTCTCTCTTGCACACACAAACACACACACACAAATGTGTGTGAGAACACCATTCTCTTCCCTCCTCCCTGTGAGAAGACACATCACTACAATGAAGAAATTGCTCATCTTCAAAAATGAGACGTCTATTCAGATTTACTGTGTGAGAGTCAAGTAGAACATCTCATAAGAAGACATCTGTTGGCGGTATGTCATCTTCAAATAGGAATGCTATCAATCTACATCAATGGGCATTATTAGATGTATGATACCAAGAGAATGGGCCTCTACATCACATTCAGTCTCTATTCAGATTATATAGTCAATGAGAAACAGCCTCTTATTGTCACGCCCTGACCTTAGAGATCCTTTTAATTCTCTAGTTGGTTAGGTCAGGGTGTGACTAGGGTGGGAAATCTATGTTTATGCTGCCTATCGTTGTCTCTGATTGGGAATCATACTTAGGCACCTTTTTCCCACCTGTAGTTTGTGGGATCTTGTTTTGGTACTGTGCTGTTTAGCACTACTAAACTTTATGTTTCGTTTGTATTTGTTGTTTTTTCGGTGTTCATTGAATAAAATAAGATGTACGCCTACCATGCTGCACCTTGGTCCGATCCTTCCATCAACGAACGTTACACTTATGAAACTAAACGACCACTCAACACACTTATAAGTAGGATTGCAAAGTTACCAGAATCTTCAGTAATTTTGTTAATTAATATAAGATCTATGGCAATCTATCATAATTCAGGTAATGTTTACTAATAGTATTAATGTATTATATCTGTGTCCATATTGTCTATGAGTTTCTAGTAGATAGACCATATGGTTCAAGAGAAATGTCCTAATTAATAATAAAAGCATCTAATCAACAATTGCATTATGTTTTATTAACTCTGCAACTCTTCCAACTATTGACTGTGTAAATAAATAAATGAAGGATATTTAATGCTGAAACTCTCATATTAAACAACAATGGTGTTCACTAAGTTGAAATTTTATATTAGGATCATGTTTTACAGCTTTGACCTTATTTGTTTTTGTATTATTTCATATATTTAACATGTGATAAGGCCACACAAAGGGCCAGAGACGATGACAGATATGTGTGATAATCTGAAGTGCTCATAAGGGCCACTAGATGTCTTTTGATCATGACAAAAAATCCTTGAAAGATACAAAAAGTCTGGTCGTTTTCTGGTAAACTTTGAAAGTTTCCTGTAATATACCATGCCTTTGCAACCCTACTCAAAAGTGTCTTCAACTCAAGATTTGATAACTCTTTAGTCCTTGGGAGCTGCAGTGTCTGATCTGGGCGTATAGAAAATCAGGTTTGAAGAATCTTTGGCATGTCATTGCTAATTAAAAAAAAAATAGAAATTACTTTATTGCATTGCAAACACCATGCTCTACCAACTGAGCACCGTAGGACCAATTAAAGTACCAGGGAGAGATGATAACCAGCAGACACTTTAACTCGTTCGCTATAGCTAACCACCAGTATTATCGAGCTGCTCCACTCTAACTAACCACTACTATTATCTAGCTGCTCCACTCTAACTAACCACTACTATTATCTAGCTGCTCCACTCTAACTAATCACTACTATTATCTAGCTGCTCCACTCTAACTAACCACTACTATTATCTAGCTGCTCCACTCTAACTAACCACCAGTATTATCGAGCTGCTCCACTCTAACTAACCACTACTATTATCTAGCTGCTCCACTCTAACTAACCACTACTATTATCTAGCTGCTCCACTCTAACTAACCACTACTATTATCTAGCTGCTCCACTCTAACTAACCACCACTATTATCGAGCTGCTCCACTATAACTAACCACTACTATGATCTAGCTGCTCTACTATAACTAACCACCACCATTATCTAGCTGATCTACTATAACTAACCACCAGTATTATCGAGCTGCTCCACTCTAACTAACCACTACTATTATCTAGCTGCTCCACTCTAACTAATGACTACTATTATCTAGCTGCTCCACTCTAACTAACCACTACTATTATCTAGCTGCTCCACTCTAACTAACCACTACTATTATCTAGCTGCTCCACTCTGACTAACCACCAGTATTATCGAGCTGCTCCACTCTAACTAACCACTAATATTATCTAGCTGCTCCACTCTAACTAACCACTACTATTATCTAGCTGCTCCACTCTAACTAACCACTACTATTAT
>NC_088237.1:16874135-16919135 GCF_036934945.1 Oncorhynchus masou masou
TTAGACCAGAGCAGTCTATCCCTGACCCATAGCAAGACTATAGCAGTCAAAACCAGATCCCAGGGCTTTTAAAGAGAATAGTCTATCTAGCATCTCCACCTCTCTCTATTAGATCATCATTAGACCAGACCAGTCTATCCCTGACCCATACCTAGACTATCGCAGTCTAAGAGCCATGAACAGAATTTAGCAATCTAACCCAGAGACATGGAGTCTTATCCTGCTGATGTCATCTTTGACTGTCGCATTGCTCGATATAGGCCATTTCCTGAGTCATGCTCTTCATGTTTGATTGTCTCTGTCCCCCACAATAGCCATCTCTGTGCTGCGGTTGATTGGCTGATGTCTACTAGACTCTGAGTTCATTTGACAGGGCTAATCCCGCTCACACACAGGTGTTTTCTCTGTGTTTCCGCCACAGCAACGCCACATTGTCTGAATGTTAATTACATGCGTAAGGTATCAGGGCCTTCCGTCTCATAATCCCCCTTTAATTATTTGTGTCCCCACAATGACACAAGGTTCACATTGGTGATTACCACCACGTTCGATATATTGGAAAATGTGTAGGTGTTGCGTACGAGACTGGGGGGGGGGGGGGGGTTAGGAATTATTGGCATGTGTTTGTGGCATTAGTGTGTGTGTGTGTGTGTGTGTGTGTGTGTGTGTGTGTGTGTGTGTGTGTGTGTGTGTGTGTGTGTGTGCACGTGTCAAATCAAATCAAATGTTATTGGTCACATACACATGGTTAGCAGATGCTCCTGCGAGTGTAGCAAAATGCTTGTGCTTCTTGTTCCGACAATGCAGCAATATCTAGCAAGTAATCTAACAATTTCACAACACATACCTAACACACACATCTAAGTAAAGCAATGAATAATATACATAGAAATATATGGGTGAACAATGACAGGGCGGCATAGGCAAGATACAATAGATGGTATAAAATATAGTATATACATATGAGATGAGTAATGCAAGATATGTAAACATCATTAAAGTGCCATTATTAACTTGACTAGTGATCCGTTCATTAAAGTGGACAATATGTGTGTGCGCGTGTGCGCGTGTGTGTGCATGTGGGTGTGTCTGCGCTGCGTGTGTGCTGTGCTCTGCCATTGGAACCCGGAGAGGAATGTCTCCAACGATGCCAGACAGAACTAACTAAACATCTGCTGTTGTACGCTCTGCTCTCTCCCGGTCAGATACGTCTAGCATGAGGAAGTAACACACAGAGCTGCCATGATACACTACTCACACAGCTCAACTAGCCTCTGCAACACTGAGCAGTAGCTAGCAGCTAACGCTAAAAAGCATCTGAGACAGCGTGGGAGTTAGCGGTGAAAACTAAACTATCCTCTGCAACAGTGACTATTATCTAGCTAGCAAGCAGAGAAAGGTCTGTCTGTGAAATGGGAGATGGGGAGACGGGGCCTCTTGGGTTGTGTGTTCTTCATGGGTAATGTTAAGCAGTGAGTGAAATGGGTCCCTGTTGTGAATCCTTTGCATCAGTGCATATCCAGGTGTGTGTGTGTGTGTGTGTGTGTGTGTGTGTGTGTGTGTGTGTGTGTGTGTGTGTGTGTGTGTGTGTGTGTGTGTGTGTGTGTGTGTGTGTGTGTGTGTGTGTGTGTGTGTGTGTGTGTGCGTGTGCGCGTGCGCATGCTTGTCTCAAATCTTTTGTGAATCAAATCACAGTGTATTTGTCACATACACAGATTTCAGATTTTATCACAAGTAGAGTGAAATGCTTGTTTCTAGCTCCAAAAGTGCAGTAATATCTAACTATATGAGCCAAGACGAGAATACAGTATATGCATTTAAAGTGGGTGAAACAGTATGTAAATATAATGAAAGTGACCAGTGTTCAATGACTCTATGTACCTAGTGCAGATGTCTCTAAGGTGCAGGGTAGAGTATCGGGTGGTAGCTGGCTAGTGGTGACTGTTTAACAGTCTCATGGCCTGGAGATAGAAGCTGTTTTTCAGTCTCTCAGTCCCAGTTTTGACGCACCTGTACTGTCTCTTCATTCTAGATGGTAATGGGGTGAACAGGCTGTGGCACGGGTGGCTGTGGTCCTTGATGATCTTCTTGGACTTCCTGTGACACCGGGTGCTGTAGATGTCCTGGCTGGCAGGCAGTGGGCCCCAGATGATGCGTTGGTCTGAACGCACCACCCTCTGGAGAGCGCTGCATTTGTGTGTGGTGCAGTTGCAGTACCAGACGGTGATACAGCCCGACAGGGTGCTCACAATGGTGCATCTGTAGAAGATTGTGATTGTCTTAGGGGCTAAGATTTTTCTTAGGGGCCAAGCCACATTTCTCCAGCCTCCTGAGGTTGAAGAGGCACTACTGCGTCATCTTCACAATACTGTCTGTGTGGATAGACCATTTCAGGTTGTCAGTGACGTGCACACCGAGGAACTTTTAGCTTTTGACCCTCTCCAGTGCTGTCGCCTACCTTCAGCACTTGGGAAGTTCAGGACCCAGTTGCACAAGGGGTTCAGTCCCACGGCCCTGAGCTCAGTGATGAGCTTGGAGGGCACTAAGGTGTTGAAGGCTGAGCTGTAGTTGATGAACAGCATTATTACGTAGGTACAGTGCCTTGCGAAGGTATTCGGCCCCCTTGAACTTTGCGACCTTTTGCCACATTTCAGGCTTCAAACATAAAGATATAAAACTGTATTTTTTTGTGAAGAATCAACAACAAGTGGGACACAATCATGAAGTGGAATGATATTTATTGGATATTTCAAACTTTTTTAACAAATCAAAAACTGAAAAATTGGGCGTGCAAAATTATTCCGCAGCGCGAACAGGCAACTGAACATAAACAATATCCATAACCCACAGGTGGAAAAAATGCAACTTAAGTATGATCCCCAATTAGAGACAACGATAACTAGCTGCCTCTAATTGGGAGTCATACAAATCACCAACATAGAAAATCAAACCTAGAACCCCACATAGAAAATATAAACTAGAACAAAAACCCCTAGTCACTCCCTGACCTACTCTACCATCCAAAATACAGGTTTTCTATAGTCAGGACGTGACACTCACTTTATATAGAGGGGCCATCACACTGTGGTAAATAAAGCCAGTTTGTTATTTAGAATGTCTTCTTTCTGTTTTTAGAGGGAGAGAAACCAAAAGCCCACCATGCCTATTTTTAGAAAATTGTGCATCCACATGACAAGTGTAATTGCACCATTGTATTTACCCAAGTTCTCTCTCAACTCCAGCACCACCTGCCAGCAATGTTTTTGTTATTGCCTGATGCAGGACTCTAGGGACTGAGAAGAGAGACTCTCAGAATGAAACATTCACACCTCCATTAATTTACGAAAATGGTCAGACCAACGTGTAAGTGTGTGTGTGTGTGTGTGTGTGTGTGTGTGTGTGTGTGTGTGTGTGTGTGTGTGTGTGTGTGTGTGTGTGTGTGTGTGTGTGTGTGTGTGTGTGTGTGTGTGTGTGTGTGTGTGTGTGTGTGTGTGTGTGTGTGAATGTTAGAGCAGAGGGTAGTGCTGAGCGATTAGTGTCTATTGAGGTCAGTTCAAGTTTCATTTACATTATTAAAACATAAACCCATTTTTTGATTTCGGTTTCGATAATTATTTGGGATATTATATGCACAATGCGTTATGTGGGTTGAATGCCTTAACAACACAGAATAAAACAATTAATATAAGTCCCATGGTGGTAGTGACTGCCCATTACCGCTTATCAGCTATTAACAATCATTTATTCATATCACTTTACTTTAATAAAATATTTCAGTTGTTATGTATACTACATTTGTTTTAGGCATATTCGATTACTTTATTATTTAATTACGAGTCATCATCTCATCTCTATAGATTTAACTGCTACCTATGCTGCCTGAAAAATCCCCATTTTAGTAGTTCTTCAATGTAAAAAGGCATACTGTATTTTCAGAAAGAGATACCTCATGAAACAACTGCACTCTGTCCCTCTCAATTGCGTTCTTTTCTCTTCTCTCCATCTCAGAACGGACAAGTACGCACAATGGAGTATGGTCATTGTAGTTAATTAACACGTTTTCTGTGCTAAACTACGTATAAAATGGGCCTGTTGGAAACTACAACTCCCTACAACGTCGCACAGTTCAAGCCTGATCTGATTTATCTCTAGAGAAACTGCTCACTGCTCTCACAATTATTTTGTGAGGTTCACATTGGTCAATTATTTGTTTAAAAACCGAAAATAACCAACATTTTGGTTAATCGCTCAGCACTAGCAGAGGGAGAAAGAGAGGGAGAGAAAGTGGGAGAGAATTATTCACACACATATGTACCCATCTACCCAGTTAAAGAGTCCTGGGGGAGCTCTTCTCAGTGTGTAGGAAAAGACATGAATAAAACGCCCCTTTAACCCTCACCACCATAAAGGCCCTCTTTGTCCAACCTCACAGGACTCTCTTTCTCCTCGCCTCACTCCCTCGTTCCCCCTCTCTCCTTCTCTTTTTCAGATGCAATCTTGCCCTTTTGTCTTCCTCTCCATCCCTCCATCCTGCTCTCCATCCCTCCCTCCATAGCTGATATTCTATTCATGAGGATCAGTGGGCTACAGAGCTACAGTGTTGCTGCCCTACACAGCCAAGACCTCTGAACACAGCTAAACTCTGACCCCTAGCAGCGCTTGCTATGGCCCCCTGTACTGCCCGTTAATCACATGATAGTCAGATGACCTAGTTCTGGCAGGATAATGGGCTGAGAGGGAGCTCTGCTCTACACTGCCTGTACATTTCTGTGTCTGTGATATTGCTGTGTGTGTGTGTGTGTGTGTGTGTGTGTGTGTGTGTGTGTGTGTGTGTGTGTGTGTGTGTGTGTGTGTGTGTGTGTGTGTGTGTGTGTGTGTGTGTGTGTGTGTGTGTGTGTGTGTGTGTGTGTCATTCGTTTTTTGTCAATGTGTCCATAACCCTCCTCAGTGGGTGCTCCTCTTTCTCTGAAGTCTCTAGGACAGGTCATATTTCTAACTCTGTGGCCCATATTCATATTCCAGAGGACAATGAAAGCCTTTAGCCATGTGGGCCGGGCCACTGTTATGGAGCTGAGGTCTTAACGGCGCCTCTGTCTGTGTCCCTATGTTCTCACGCAGGGACCGAAGATCACATGTCTCACACACAATCACACACACACGCACGCATACAGTACATTCCACACACCGGGACGGACGGGGGCGCCTCACCTCTGACCCTGTCAGTCAGTGGGCTGAGAGATGAGGAAAGAGAGCATTGTGCCTTTTTCTGTGTCTGTCTGTCTATCCGTCCGTCTGTCTGTAGCCATATCTGTATCGTTGGATCTGTCATCTGTGTCTGCGTCTGTCTGTGTCTGTCTGTCTCTGTGTCTGTCTGTCTCTGTCTCTGTCTCTGTGTCTATGTCTCTGTGTCTTTCTCTGTGTCTGTCTCTGTCTCTGTCTCTGTGTCTTGCTGTCTCTGTCTCTGTCTGTCTCTGTCTCTGTGTCTATGTCTCTGTGTCTTTCTCTGTGTCTGTCTCTGTCTCTGTCTCTGTGCCTGGCTCTGTGCCTGTCTCTGTCTCTGTCTCTGTCTCTGTCTCTGGCTCTGGCTCTGGCTCTGGCTCTGGCTCTGGCTCTGGCTCTGTGCCTGTCTCTGTGTCTGTCTATGAGCCTGTCTCTGTGTCTGTCTCTGTGTCTGTCTCTGTGCCTGGCTCTGTGCCTGTCTCTGTCTCTGTCTCTGTCTCTGGCTCTGGCTCTGGCTCTGGCTCTGGCTCTGTGCCTGTCTCTGTGTCTGTCTATGAGCCTGTCTCTGTGTCTGTCTCTGTGTCTGTCTCTGTTTCTGTCGCTGTGTCTGTTTATGGCTGTGTCTGTGTCTGTCTCTGTCTCAGTCTCTGTGTCTGTTTATGGCTGTCCCTGTCCCTGTCCCTGTCTCTGTCCCTGTCTCTGTCTCTGTCTGTGTCTGTCTGTGTTTCTGTGTATGTGACAATCCCCTTCTCTTAATCTGTTTGTGTCTCTGAATGTGTCATTGTACTGTACCTCACTGTAATCTGGACATGAACCTTTCAGGAATGTTGACGAACCGTAAAGAACCTATCAGGTATGTTCTGAGAACCCACAAACAGATAGTCAGCTGGGCGCCTAGATCAACAGGGAACTGGCTTATTTCCGGTGAGATTTATGGTTGTCCTCAATGTCCTACTTTCCCGTAGCTTTCCCCTCCCCTCCCACCACTCAGAGTAACACTCTCTTTCCCTAGAGGACTCTTGGCTCTAGAAAGAGGGCAGCTTTATTTTGCACCACCTCTCTCTCTCTCTCTCTCTCTCTCTCTCTCTCTCTCACACACACTTTTTTTTCGCTCTCCGTATGCCCCTCTCCTCCTTCCCTCTCCACTCCTGGTCCTGCCACCAGCTGGGCTTGGCTGGGGACCAACATGCCCAGAGCTCTGGGTATTTTTGGGGTTCTGCCCGACTGGATCTTCCGTTCTGGTATGCCATGCGCGCATGTGTGTGTCTCTGTCTGGAGCACTGAGCTGCTATATCTTGTTGTGCTTTCTGCTCTCATCCATCAACTCTCTCATGCTGCTCTTCTCTCTCTTCATCCTACTTCCTCTCTTTCTCCCTCTATCCCTTCATCTCCCCCCTTCTCTCTCTCTCTCTTTCTCTCCATCTCTCCCCATCTCTCTCTCTCTATCTATCTATCTATCTATCTATCTATCTATCTATCTCTCTCTCTCTCTCTCTCTCTCTCTCTCCCTCTCCTCTCTCTCTCTCTCTCTCCATCTCTCTCTTGTACAGAGAACTCTTCACCCTGTGTACAGAACATTGTTTCCACCTGTCTCTCCTCCCACACATGCTGACACCCCCCTGACCTGTGCTTCAGTTTGTTTACTCAAATAAAGCGCTATTATTCTCCTCATTATTCTCACTGTCTCTGTCTCTGTCCCTTCCTCTTTTACTAAACGGCAATGTGTGGAGCCTAGGATGAATTGTTCTGTTTCCAGTGTTATAACAGTGATAGGCCTTGCGAAGTATGTTAGGTATATGAATGTGTTTGTATGAGCTGTTTGTTCTCGGTAGCAAGTGTTGAGCAATGGACAGCTAAAGCCTTATTTTGCTAACGTACGACAACCTTATTACTCACATAACTCTATTTTTCTGACGTCAATTTTGAACTTGTTTTGAAAGAAGTACTGTGCCCAGTATATGGAATGATCCAGTAATATTTCAGAAGATCTCAGCATGTTTGTGCTGTCAAGAAGACGTCGGCCTAAGTGTTTGGGTCTTGTGTGTTAGTTCATCTCTGTTGAGCAATCTGCCCTAATAACTGAGCAGTGGTCAGAGCTTGATCCTGCGGTCTTGCGAAACCAAGCTCTCTCTTCATTTCTCTCTCTCGTCTCCCTCTCTCTCTCTCTCTCTCTCTCTTTTCCTCTTAATTCTCTCTCTCTCTCTCTCTCTCTCTCGCTCTCTCTCTTTTCCTCTTAATTCTCTCTCCCTCTCTCTCTCTCTTTTCCTCTTAATTCTCTCTCTCTCTCTCTCCCTCCCTCCCTCCCTCCCTCTGGTTCAGTGGGTTTCTAAAAGCCTTGTTGGTTGGTTGGAGGCTGAGAGGTTTAGCTAGAAGGTTTCGGCGGGATTTGGGGTTGTAACGGCGTAGCTTCTTTTGAAGTGCTGCTGGAGATTCTCTCTCTGTGCATCACTCAGGCCTCGTAAACGCAGAGCAGAAAAGACCGTAGTATTGCTTCGGGGACCAGCGAGAGATTGTGTGTGCACACACCCGTTATGTTCCATGACTTCACAGTTTCTCTCAGAGTTATGTTCTCCACGTTTGCTAAAAGATCTCTGGGTCCTTTAAGATTTGCTTCAGACCTCCAATATGGGATTGATTAGCATTGCTGTTTCACTTTCAGCTGTAGGACAATAACATGAAACAGACACGTCCTCTCCTTCCTCTCACTGTGAGGGAAGGGTTCGTTGGTTGTTTGATTGTTTGGTTATTTTCAAATACTGTTGCAGATCCACCTCAAATCAAAATGTAACAGTACGTTCTGTATTTTGTAGTATAGAATGAGTTCCATTGTGTATTGTGGATGTGTTAGGCAGAGACCTGAGAGAGAGTGTGATCCAGGTTTGTGGTGCTGTGTCACTGTGGCTTGTCTGTGTCCTGGTATTAAAGGGCATGGCTGAACACGGGCAGCTTCCTCTAAAGGGGACAGAGGCCTCCATCAAACAGCACACACACTCTCCATACGTCGCTTCTGTCAGATGACAGAAAAATCAAAACCCTCTGTGTGGAGCGAGCTGTTCCTTTGGGTAAAATAGCTCTCCTGTGGTGAACACACACACACACATTCATAGCACTGCCCTAGACAAAAAGCTATTCCCCACTTCTTTACTGTTCCTGCACTTGTGTGTGCTCCTGTGTGTGTGTGAGAGTGTTCGTGCTTCCCTGCATGTGTGTGTTCGTGCTTCAGTGTGTGTGTGTGATGTGGGATCCCTCATCACTCATCCCTGTCTCCCTCTCCTCCCAGTTGTGTACTAATGAGGCAGGTGACAGTGTGGGTCTGAAGGATGGAACACAGTGTCAGCAGACCTGCTACCATTACTGCTTTAGTTTGCATGACAACCTGAGGGGATAGACACAGCTGAGAATGGAGAGGAGAGGGAGAGGGGGAGGAGAATGAGAGGAACAGAGGAGGAGAGGAAGGGAAATGGAGAAAGGAAGAGGGGGGAGAGTAGAGGCAGAGGAGAAGGAGAGAAAGGTAAATGGAAGAGGATGAGTGGGGAAGGGAGGGAGAGGGAAATGGAGAGAGAGGGTGAAGGGAGGGAGAGGGAAATGGAGAGAGAGAGGTGTGAGGGTGAACACAAACCTGATGGGAGACCTATATAGGACAAACATCATTTGAATTTCACCTTTATATTTTAACATTATGTTTGGTGATAATATAACAACAGGTAGTTCAGTCAAAATATCCTGTGGTAAAACAACCTCTTAAACACTCCATTCCAGATTCTACATCAGTGTTATGGTCTTAAGCCCCAGCACCGCCCTGTACCTCTCCAATTCTCTGCTAGTGCTTACAGCAACAATGGTTGAACAGATCAACATAGAGTGTTTACGTGGTCAGAGCACCAGAGGAGAGCAGAGGAAGGGAAGGATGCACAGAGTAGATGAATGAATGGATGGATTAGCAGGAGTCAGACAGCTGAGAGACTTATGCAGGACAGAGACTGCTGCACTAGAGATGTTGTCTGTTGGGTTGAAGAGGGATGGGTGGGCTTTCTCTTTCTTACACACACAGACACACACACACACACACACACACACACACACACACACACACACACACACACACACACACACACACACACACACACACACACACACACACACACACACACACACACACACACACACACACACACACACACACACACACACACACACACACACACACACACACACACACACACACACACACACACACACACACTGATTCTCTCTCCTCTGCACTTCAGTTCTTGATGTTCACACTCCCTTTCTGTGGTTACCATCATTATCCTCATATCTATAAATATCAGCCACTCTCTCTTCTCTGTGTTCTCTCGCTCCCTCGCTTCTTTCCCTTCATCTCTGTTTCCTCGTCATTCTGGGTCACCTGCTCAGCCCTGACGGAATTATTCCTTCTGAGTTTGAGTCACAGTTTAGCGGGGAGAAGGAGGACAACGCATAGGAGAGAAATTCTTACACACACACTTGCACACCAACACATATACACACACACCAACAACACTGTATCCCTGGGGCCTAGTCTACCTGGATGCATACCCCATTACACACACCAACAACACCGTATCCCTGGGGCCTAGTCCACCTGGATGCATACCCCATTACACACACCAACAACACTGTATCCCTGGGGCCTAGTCCACCTGGATGCATACCCCATTACACACACCAACAACACTGTAATCCTGGGGCCTAGTCCACCTGGATGCATACCCCATTACACACACCAACAACACCGTATCCCTGGGGCCTAGTCTACCTGGATGCATACCCCATTACACACACCAACAACACCGTATCCCTGGGGCCTGGTCCACCTGGATGCATACCCCATTACACACACCAACAACACTGTATCCCTGGGGCCTAGTCCACCTGGATGCATACCCCATTACACACACCAACAACACCGTATCCCTGGGGCCTAGTCCACCTGGATGCATACCCCATTACACACACCAACAACACTGTATCCCTGGGGCCTAGTCCACCTGGATGCATACCCCATTACACACACCAACAACACTGTATCCCTGGGGCCTAGTCCACCTGGATGCATACCCCATTACACACACCAACAACACTGTATCCCTGGGGCCTAGTCCACCTGGATGCATACCCCATTACACACACCAACAACACTGTATCCCTGGGGCCTAGTCCACCTGGATGCATACCCCATTACACACACCAACAACAACGTATCCCTGGGGCCTAGTCTACCTGGATGCATACCCCATTACACACACCAACAACACCGTATCCCTGGGGCCTAGTCTACCTGGATGCATACCCCATTACACACACCAACAACACCGTATCCCTGGGGCCTAGTCTACCTGGATGCATAACCCATCACACACACCAACAACACCATATCTCTGGGGCCTAGTCTACCTGGATGCATACCCCATCACACACACCAACAACACCATATCTCTGGGGCCTAGTCTACCTGGATGCATACCCCAACACACACAGTAAAACCAGACATACAGTGCCTTGCGAAAGTATTCGGCCCCCTTGAACTTTGCGACCTTTTGCCACATTTCAGGCTTCAAACATAAAGATATAAAACTGTATTTTTTTGTGAAGAATCAACAACAAGTGGGACACAATCATGAAGTGGAACGAAGTTATTGGATATTTTAACAAATCAAAAACTGAAAAATTGGGCGTGCAAAATTATTCAGCCCCCTTAAGTTAATACTTTGTAGCGCCACCTTTTGCTGCGATTACAGCTGTAAGTTGCTTGGGGTATGTCTCTATCAGTTTTGCACATCGAGAGACTGAAATTTTTTCCCATTCCTCCTTGCAAAACAGCTCGAGCTCAGTGAGGTTGGATGGAGAGCATTTGTGAACAGCAGTTTTCAGTTCTTTCCACAGATTCTCGATTGGATTCAGGTCTGGAATTTGACTTGGCCATTCTAACACCTGGATATGTTTATTTTTGAACCATTCCATTGTAGATTTTGCTTTATGTTTTGGATCATTGTCTTGTTGGAAGACAAATCTCCGTCCTAGTCTCAGGTCTTTTGCAGACTCCATCAGGTTTTCTTCCAGAATGGTCCTGTATTTGGCTCCATCCATCTTCCCATCAATTTTAACCATCTTCCCTGTCCCTGCTGAAGAAAAGCAGGCCCAAACCATGATGCTGCCACCACCAAATCAAATCACATCAAATTTTATTTGTCACATACACATGGTTAGCAGATGTTAATGCGAGTGTAGCGAAATGCTTGTTTGACAGTGGGGATGGTGTGTTGTGGTTGATGAGCTGTGTTGCTTTTACGCCAAACATAACGTTTTGCATTGTTGCCAAAAAGTTCCATTTTGGTTTCATCTGACCAGAGCACCTTCTTCCACATGTTTGGTGTGTCTCCCAGGTGGCTTGTGGCAAACTTTAAACGACACTTTTTATGGATATCTTTAAGAAATGGCTTTCTTCTTGCCCTCTTCCGTAAAGGCCAGATTTGTGCAATATACGACTGATTGTTTTCCTATGGACAGAGTCTCCCACCTCAGCTGTAGATCTCTGCAGTTCATCCAGAGTGATCATGGGCCTCTTGGCTGCATCTCTGATCAGTCTTCTCCTTGTATGAGCTGAAAGTTTAGAGGGACGGCCAGGTCTTGATAGATTTGCAGTGGTCTGATACTCCTTCCATTTCAATATTATCTCTTGCACAGTGCTCCTTGGGATGTTTAAAGCTTGGGAAATATTTTTGTATCCAAATCCGGCTTTAATCTTCTTCACAACAGTATCTCGGACCTGCCTGGTGTGTTCCTTGTTCTTCATGATGCTCTCTGCACTTTTAACGGACCTCTGAGACTATCACAGTGCAGGTGAATTTATACGGAGACTTGATTACACACAGGTGGATTGTATTTATCATCATTAGTCATTTAGGTCAACATTGGATCATTCAGAGATCCTCACTGAACTTCTGGAGAGAGTTTGCTGCACTGAAAGTAAAGGGTCTGAATAATTTTGCACGCCCAATTTTTCAGTTTTTGATTTGTTAAAAAAGTTTGAAATATCCAATAAATGTCGTTCCACTCCACTTCAATAAATGTCGTCCCACTTGTTGTTGAAATACAGTTTTATATCTTTATGTTTGAAGCCTGAAATGTGGCAAAAGGTCGCAAAGTTCAAGGGGGCCGAATACTTTCGCAAGGCACTGTACAGTGGGGCAAAAAAGTATTTAGTCAGCCACCAATTGTGCAAGTTCTCACACTTAAAAAGATGAGAGACTGTAATTTTAATCATAGGGACACGTCAACTAAGAAAAAAAATCCAGAAAATCACATTGTAGTTTTTTAATGAATTTATTTGCAAATTATGGTGGAAAATAAGTATTTGGTCAATAACAAAAGTTTATCTCAATACTTTGTTATATACCCTTTGCTGGCAATGACAGAGGTCAAACGTTTTCTGGAAATCTTCACAAGGTTTTCAAACAATGTTGCTGATATTTTGGCCCATTCCTCCATGCAGATCTCCTCTAGAGCAGTGATGTTTTGGGGCTGTTGCTGGGCAACACGGACTTTCAACTCCCTCCAAAGATTTTCTATGGGGTTGAGATCTGGAGACTGGCTAGGCCACTCCAGGACCTTGAAATGCTTCTTACGAAGCCACTCCTTCGTTGCCCGGGTGGTGTGTTTGGGATCATTGTCATGCTGAAAGACCCAGCCACGTTTCATCTTCAATGCCCTTGCGGATGGAAGGGGTTTTTCACTCAAAATCTCACGATACATGGCCCCATTCATTCTTTCCTTTACACGGATCAGTCGTCCTGGTCCCTTTGCAGAAAAACAGCCCCAAAGCATGATGTTTCCACCCCCATGCTTCACAGTAGGTATGGTGTTCTTTGGATGCAATGCAGCATTCTTTGTCCTCCAAACACGACGAGTTGAGTTTTTACCAAAAAGTTGTATTCTGGTTTCATCTGACCATATGACATTCTCCCAATCTTCTTCTGGATCATCCAAATGCTCTCTAGCAAACTTCAGACTGTCCTGGACATGTACTGGCTTAAGCAAGGGGACACGTCTGGCACTGCAGGATTTGAGTCCCTAGCGGCGTAGTGTGTTACTGATGGTAGGCTTTGTTACTTTGGTCCCAGCTCTCTGCAGGTCATTCACTAGGTCCCCCCGTGTGGTTCTGGGATTTTTGCTCACCGTTATTGTGATCATTTTGACCCCACGGGGTGAGATCTTGAATGGAGCCCCAGATCAAGGGAGATTATCAGTGGTCTTGTATGTCTTCCATTTCCTAATAATTGCTCCCACAGTTGATTTCTTCAAACCAAGCTGCTTACATATTGCAGATTCAGTCTTCCCAGCCTGGTGCAGGTCTACAATTTTGTTTCTGGTGTCCTTTGATAGCTCTTTGGTCTTGGCCATAGTGGAGTTTGGAGTGTGACTGTTTGAGATTGTGGACAAGTGTCTTTTATACTGATAACAAGTTCAAACAGGTGCCATTAATACAGGTAACAAGTGGAGGACAGAGGAGCCTCTTAAAGAAGAAGTTACAGGTCTGTGAGAGCCAGAAATCTTGCAAATAAATTCATAAAAAATCCTACCATGTGATTTTCTGGATTTTTTTTCTCATTTTGTCTGTCATAGTTGAAGTGTACCTATGATGAAAATTACAGGCCTCTCTCATCTTTTTAAGTGGGAGAACTTGCACAATTGGTGGCTGACTAAATACTTTTTTGCCCCACTGTATATCCATATAGACCATACACATACAACCATTGCATTTTATGGAGACAATGTCATCAGCTGTATTAATGGAACAATGTTACAGGAGGTGTCTGGTGTTACAATAGTAGTGAATCTTATCATACATACCGAATTATAATTCAGACAGAATATGATGCTGCTTGTGTTTTCAAATGTGTGCATGTGTCAGAGAAAAACAGAGACAGGTGGAGAGAGAGTGAGACGGAGAGAGAACGAGAGCGGGAAGGAGGGAGAGACAAAAGGGGAAGAAGAAAGGATGTAAACTCTTCATTTGTTTGAACTTGAAAAGGTTGGAGGAGACATTTGTTAGTTAATAAACTCAGCCATCCGTTTCTAAATGTTTGTTTGTGGTTTCGGCAAAGGTTACCCAGTGGTTAGCATGAGACAGTATGGAAAATGAATCAAATGCAAAGGTTACTAGTGTCTTCAGAAAATGAGAAAATGAACCAATATGACACCGTCCTCTCCATACTGCGCCGGAAATGTTTTCAGCAAACAAACTGCGTCTTGGACGGCAGAGAGTCAGAAACAAGCCTAAAACATTACAAACACACCTTGTTTTTCATTTCATCAAATGCTACAACATTAGGCTTCAAGTCTGGGTTATTCCTGGAAGACTCAAATTAGAGAGGGTGGGAACAGAACACGGGTGGAATTGTGGGTAATAAATCCAGAGGTGGGAAGACAGTGAGAAGGCAGCAGGGTGGGAGAGAGACAGGCATTACCACATAACATCACACAACAAGTTGTGAGTGGTATAAATAAACCACTTCATATCCGGCAGGGTAAGAGTCAATAGCCAGGAGTGTCACAGCGGGAGAAAAAAAATTAAAAGAGAGAGAGAGAGAGAGAGAAAGAGAGAGAGAGAGAGAGAGAGAGAGAGAGAGAGAGAGAGAGAGAGAGAGAGAGAGAGTGGATCATCCTACGTAAGAGACAAAAGCGAAAGAGGGAGAGGAGAGAGAGGGAGGAAGGGAAGAGGAGGTGACGAAGAAGAGGACAAACAGTGTGTGCATGTGTGTGTCTGTTGACACATTTGAGTAGTTGCTTTTGGGATAAAAAAAGGAAACTAATCACTGTGGCAGATTGATGCTATTTGCTGTGTATTACCACCCCTTCAGTTTGTCTATTTGTTTAACTCTCTGTCTCTCTGCTCTGTTCTTTTCTGTTCTGTTTTCTTTTTCCACTCACAATGTGTTCCCTCACCCTCTTGTTTTCGCTCCTTCGACATTCTATGTATAAAGAGAACGAGATCACAGCACTATGTCCCTCTGAAAGAGGGAGGGGAAGTAACCACACATGGTGATACCTAGGTGCTAGGCAACAGTAGTGTGAGTGACATGTTGTATCAATCATACAGAGAGATACAGATTATCGCTGTTGATACCGAAACAATTTCCAACACTATCTAAGGAGCCATATGTTTTTCTGATCAACCTCTTTCCTTATTCTGTTTTTTAATTGACAGCTTCCCAGAAATCTCATATTCCACTTCTGGCTTCAACTCTTCCTTTATAGTCTGTTGAGTAGTTACTTCCTGTGGAACTTGATATGAAACAAAAGATGATCTATTACTGTATATTGACAAAATATTAGAGTGACCACTCTAACTATGGAAATACATGTCCTCGACAATGGAAGGCAGGCAGGAGGAGGCGAGATCAGGTAGGACCATTCTAGCCAATGGGAGGGGAGATACGCATGTGAACAACAGGCACAACTAAGATGTTTTTCTCAAAATTGTCGGAATGCCACCTGCATCCACTTATATCAGTACATTTGTAACAGCCTAAACATTACGAAACTTCAATTTGATCGAATGAGCCTCACGTAATTCGACACTCTCTCATAGACCTCCTTATCTAAAGTGGACAGATTTTGGACGGAGTAAATCCTCTCGCTTTGCCTCTTCCTCTCTGTTGAAACATGTCAGCATAAGAGGGGCCATGTCCTTGTCTAACTGTCTCCAACTGGCGTAAGCAGAGAAATAGGTCTGCATTGTGGTTTTAGCTTGTCACAGCTCTTTGTGTGAAAGAACATTATTGTGGTTCCTTCCTCATACCTGTTAGTCAAGTGGAAAGTCTGACTCCCTCTGCCTCTGACTAACCCAGTGTTGTGTATAATTTAATTATCTTTAAATGCATTTTATCGCCACATGTTTATCACAAATCTGTACTTGTCATGTCCGTTAGTATAGACGGACCAAGGCGCAGCATAGGTAGAGATTCCACATATTTAATAGAGGGAAACTTGGAAAAAACAAAACAAAGAATAAAGGAACCGTGACGACAATGCAGTGCTAACAGGCAACTAAACATAAACAATATCCCATAACCCACAGGTTGAAAAAATGCAACTTAAGTATGTTCCCCAATTAGAGACAACGATTACCAGCTGCCTCTAATTGGGAATGATACACAAACTCCAACATAGAAAATAAAAGCTAGAACCCCACATAGAAAATATAAAGGGTTCGGGGGTGTCTAGTATTGGTGGTGGGGCGAAGTACCCGCTCATGTGCCAGTATCGGGGGCGGCTCTGGTGCGGGACAAATTACCTGCTCATCCACCAGAATCGGGGGCGGCTCTGGTGCGGGGCGAAGTACCTGCTCATCCACCAGAATTGGGGGCGGCTCTGGTGCGGGACGAAGTACCCGCTCATCCTGCTGATCCAGCCATGGACCCAGGCTGAACACTGTGTCTGGACTGGGCATCGGAGCAGAGGAGGGCTCCGGCCATGGAGCTGGACTGGACGCCGTGACTGGACTGGGCATCGGAGCAGAGGAGGGCTACTGCCATGGAGATAGAGGTTCTGGACCGCTAACCATCGCGGGAGGTTCCGAACCGTGGACCGTCTAAGGAGGTTCCAGACCGTGGACCGTCTCAGGAGGTTCCGGACCGTGGACCGTCTAAGGAGGTTCCGGACTGTAGACCGTCTCAGGAGGTTCCAGACCGTGGACCGTCTAAGGAGGTTCCAGACCGTGGACCGTCTAAGGAGGTTCCAGACCGTGGACCGTCTAAGGAGGTTCCCTAAGGAGGTTCCAGACCGTGGACCGTCTAAGGAGGTTCCAGACCGTGGACCGTCTAAGGAGGTTCCAGACCGTGGACCGTCTAAGGAGGTTCCAGACCGTGGACCGTCTAAGGAGGTTCCAGACCGTGGACCGTCTCAGGAGGTTCCAGACCGTGGACCGTCTCAGGAGGTTCCAGACCGTGGACCGTCTAAGGAGACCGTTCTAAGGAGGTTCCAGACCGTGGACCGTCTAAGGAGGTTCCAGACCGTGGACCGTCTAAGGAGGTTCCAGACCGTGGACCGTCTAAGGAGGTTCCAGACCGTGGACCGTCTCAGGAGGTTCCAGACCGTGGACCGTCTAAGGAGGTTCCAGACCGTGGACCGTCTAAGGAGGTTCCAGACCGTGGACCGTCTAAGGAGGTTCCAGACCGTGGTCTAAGGAGGTTCCAGACCGTGGACCGTCTAAGGAGGTTCCAGACCGTGGACCGTCTAAGGAGGTTCCAGACCGTGGACCGTCTAAGGAGGTTCCAGACCGTGGACCGTCTAAGGAGGTTCCAGACCGTGGACCGTCTAAGGAGGTTCCAGACCGTGGACCGTCTAAGGAGGTTCCAGACCGTGGACCATCTCAGGAGGTTCCGGACTGTGGACTGTCGCCGGTAGCTCTGGACTGGAGAGGCGCACTTGAGGGAGAGTGCGAGGAGCAGGCACAGGACGTACTGGGCTGTGGAGGCGCACTTGAGGGAGAGTGCGAGGAGCAGGCACAGGACGTACTGGGCTGTGGAGGCGCACTTGAGGGAGAGTGCGAGGAGCAGGCACAGGACGTACTGGGCTGTGGAGGCGCACTTGAGGGAGAGTGCGAGGAGCAGGCACAGGACGTACTGGGCTGTGGAGGCGCACTTGAGGGAGAGTGCGAGGAGCAGGCACAGGACGTACTGGGCTGTGGAGGCGCACTTGAGGGAGAGTGCGAGGAGCAGGCACAGGACGTACTGGGCTGTGGAGGCGCACTTGAGGGAGAGTGCGAGGAGCAGGCACAGGACGTACTGGGCTGTGGAGGCGCCCTGGAGGTCTGGAGCGTAGAGCTGGCACAACGTGTCCTGGACAGATGACAACCTTCGCACAGCAAGTGCTGGCACAGGACGTACCGGGCAGTGGAGTCGCACTGGAGACACGGTGTGTAGAACCGGCACACATTGTACCGGAACGTTAACACACTTCACACGGCAAGTGCGGGGAGCTGGCACAGGACGTACTGAGCTGTGACGATGCACTGCAGATCTGGTGTGTATAGCCGGCATCAATTGTACCGGAACTTTAACACACTTCTCAGGACCAGTACGGGGAGCTGACTCAGGTGGCACTAAACTGACAACACGTTCCTTAGGGCAAATGCCGTGCATCCTCCACCAACTCAACAACTCTCCCATTTCTCTCTCCTCCAAATTCTCCCTCTTCTCCCAGACTGGCTCTGGTTCACTCCTCGGCTCCGCCGAATGCTCCATGTGCCACCCCACCCCCCAAAAAACTCTTGGGGTTTCCGTGGCCTTCCTCCCCGACGTCGTAGCTGTCCTCTCATGCTCCTAGGTGACTCCCGCCAAGGAAGGCGATCCTGTCCTGCCAGGATTTCCTCCCAAGTCCAGGATCCCTTCCCATCCAGGATCTCTTCCCAACTCCAAGATACTTCCTCCTCCTGGGCATGCTGCTTGGTCCTTTGTGGATGGGCTATTCTGTCACGTCCGTTAGTATAGACGGACCAAGGCGCAGCGTACGTAGAGTTCCACATATTTAATAGAGAGTGAAACTTAGAAAAAACAAAGCAATAAAGATTAAAGGAACCGTGACGACAATGCAGTGCAAACATGCAACTAAACATAAACAATATCCCATAACCCACAGGTGGAAAAAATGCAACTTATGTATGATCCCCAATTAGAGACAACGATTACCAGCTGCCTCTAATTGGGAATCATACACAAACCCCAACATATAAATAATAAAATAAACTTAAAAACCCTAGTCACGTCCTGACCAACTCTACCATAGAAAATACAGGCTTTCTATGGTCAGGACGTGACAGTACCATGGAGTACTTCTTTAAACCTAGACCTAGTGAAGCAGAAAGCCAACCTGGATGGAGTTGAAACTCTGTAACTTAGCTGGCTACAGAGGGACACTTTACAGGGCAGGTCCCAGGTCCGGGGTAGATGCAGGCCAGGGCCGGATCCAGATTACTGCAGATGTGTTATCTGTGATGTGTTTTGAGACAGAACCAGGGCAGTCACAACTCTCCACATCTTCACTGAGAAACAACTACACCAACAGGACTGGGAGGGAGATAGGGATGAACCAAAGGGAGGAGGAGGGAGAGAAGGGAAGATGAAGATATAGGGCGAGAGCTTGGGAGCTTGGGGCATAAAGATGATTCTGAGATAAAGTTCCAAACCCTCATTGGTTTCAATGGTGTCAGCAATTTTTATCGTATATTCTTTCGAACTTAACAGTACTATATAGGCAGGGAACATTGAACAGGACAAGGCTATGTCAATAAAATAGATTTGAACAAAAATACATAAATAACCTTATAGTCCCAAGCTCTTGAAGGCTAAAATGGGAAAGAAGAGAAATGTGGACACGAAGAGAGAGAGAGCGTAAACTTTGCTCAGAAGGCTAGAGGGTGAAAGGAGGAATTATGGAAAGGGAAAATGGATGGATCTTGGACAAGGCCTCAATCCTGAAAATACCCTTCCTATTTAAAGGGGAAGAGGGAAGGAGAGAATAACTGATTGACTGATTGTAAATCATTTGAGACCAACAGGCCTTCTCAACACATTTTCTTAGACCAGCTTAGTGTGAGGAAAGGAAAGAGAAAGGAGGATACCTGATCAGTTGTACAACTGAATGCATTCAACTAACCCAACCCCTCTGAATCAGAGGTGCCCCCCGCCCTTTAATTGACACACATGTCATCGGCACCCGGGGAGGTGGTGTTAGTGAAGGGCGAACTGTATGAGGGGGTGGGGTAGTAAATCTGAGGTTGGGGGGTGGACTTGTTGCAGGGTCTAGGGCAGTGACTCAAGCAGCAGTCAGTCAGGCTGGTCATCAGAGTAAAGCACTTCATAAGAGGTGCTCACCTCATATAGCCACCATACACTCACCCACTCACACTGATTACAGAGAGAGAGAGAGAGAGAGAGAGAGAGAGAGAGAGAGAAGAGAGAGAGAGAGAGAGAGTTTGAAGAGAGACGGCATGGAGTTCATAGACCCAGTGTGAGTGACCATAAAGCCCCATGTTGTCCATAGCCAACTGATTCCACCCTAATCAGATTATTTTATTATTTTATCCATGGAGAGAGAAATGTTTTTGATTGGTTCAGAACCACCTCTGCCTCTCCAACAAGGTTGCGCTGTTCGTCCTCTCTCTGTCTGATGCCAGTGAATTGTTCGGTTGGTGTAGAAATGTAATAAACAGACAGAGACTGATTAAGCAGCTGGAAATCGCAAACCATTTCCTGTCCACTACTTGTAAACACTGGTGTAGAAAGGAGTTGGGAACAGTAGGCAGTATATCTGGGAGAGGTTTGGGATTCGGCCATGAGGGAATAAGAATTGGGGGAAACTGTTCAGTGATAGGAATATATGGCTGGCATTCTTCTAACAATGCTTTCACTGGTATTGTCAATTATATTCATTGTATTGCTAGTAGCTAGACATGGGTGTACTACTTGTGTCCATTCTATCTAGTGTTTTTCTAGTGAAAGGCATGGCTATGTTGTTCAGTAGCCTGAACATTGTGTTAAAACCTATATAAAATCAAATCTAATCCAGTTTGATTTGTCACATGCACCGAATACAACAGGTGTAGACCTTACAGTGTAATGCTTACCTAGAAGCCCTGAACCAACAAAAGAAAATTCCCCCAAAAAGTAAGAGATAAGAATTATAAATAATTAAAGAGCAGCAGTAAATAACAATAGTGGTGCTGAATACAGGGGGTACAGGAACAGAGTCATTGTGTCAATGTGCGGGGGGTGGGGGGGGGGCAATTGATTAGCTGTTCGGGAGTCTTATGGTTTGTGGGTAGAAGCTGATTATAAGCCTCTTGAAACTAGACTTGGCTCTCCGGTACCGCTTGCCATGCAGTAGCAGAGAGAACAGTCTATGACTAGGGTGGCTGGAGGCTTTGTCAATTTTTAGGGCCTTCCTCTGACACCGCCTGGTATAAACGTCCTGGATGGCAGGAAGCTTGGTCCCGATGATGTACTGGGCCGTACACACTACCCTCTGTAGTGCCTTGTGGTCGGAGGCCGAGCAGTTGCCATACCAGGCAAATCAAATCAAATCAAATTTTATTTGTCACATACACATGGTTAGCAGATGTTAATGCGAGTGTAGCGAAATGCTTGTGCTTCTAGTTCCGACAATGCAGTAATAACCAACGAGTAATCTAACTAACAATTCCAAAACTACTACTTTATACACACACAAGTGTAAAGGGATAAAGAATATGTACATAAAGATATATGAATGAGTGATGGCACAGAGCAGCATAGGCAAGATGCAATAGATGGTATCGAGTGCAGTATATACATATGAGATGAGTATGTAAACAAAGTGGCATAGTTTAAAGTGGCTAGTGATACATGTATTACATAAAGATGCAGTAGATGATATAGAGTACAGTATATACGTATACATATGAGATAAATAATGTAGGGTATGTAAACATTATATTAAGTAGCATTGTTTAAAGTGGCTCGTGATATATTTTACATCTCGGAGTGTGGTGTCAGGAAAATAACCTCACACTCAACGTCAACAAAACTAAGGAGATGAATGTGGACTTCAGGAAACAGCAGAGGGAACACCCCCCTATCCACATCAATGGAACAGTAGTGGAGAGAGTAGAAAGTTTTAAGTCCCTCGGCATACACATCACAGACAAACTGAATTGGTCCACTCACACAGACAGCATCGTGAAGAAGGCGCAGCAGCGCCTCTTCAACCTCAGGAGGCTGAAGAAATTCGGCTTGTCACCAAAAGCACTCACAAACTTCTACAGATGCACAATCGAGAGCATCCTGGCGGGCTGTATCACCGCCTGGTACGGCAACTGCTCCGCCCTCAACCATAAGGCTCTCCAGAGGGTAGTGAGGTCTGCACAATGCATCACCGGGGGCAAACTGCCTGCCCTCCAGGACACCTACACCACCCGATGTCACAGGAAGGCCATAAAGATCATCAAGGACATCAACCACCCGAGCCACTGCCTGTTCACCCCGCTATCATCCAGAAGGCGAGGTCAGTACAGGTGCATCAAAGCTGGGACCGAGAGACTGAAAAACAGCTTCTATCTCAAGGCCATCAGACTGTTAAACAGCCACCACTAACATTGAGTGGCTGCTGCCAACACACTGACACTGACTCAACTCCAGCCACTTTAATAATGAGAATTGATGGGAATTGATCAGCGTATTCGTCAATGACCTCAGCGCGTAAGCTTCTTGTTTTAGCCTACGAAGGGAAGCACAGCCGAGAACTGCCCAGTGACACGAGTGATTCAACCAGTCAGGATGCTCTCGATGGTGCAGCTGTAAAACCTTTTGAGGATCTGTGGATCCATGCCAAATCTTTTCAGTCTCCTGAGGGGGAATAGGTTTTGTCCTGCCCTCTTCAAGTCTGTCTTGGTGTGCTTGGACCATGTTAGTGTGTTGGTGATGTGGACGCCACGGAACTTGAAGCTCTCAATCTGCTCCACTAAAGCCCCATCAATACGAATTGGGCATGCTCGGTCCTTCTTTTCCCGTAGTCCACAATCATCCCCTTTGTCTTGATCACGTTGAGGGAGAGGTTGTTGTCCTGGCACCACACGGTCAGGTCTCTGACCTCCTCCCTATATGCTGTTTCATCGTTGTCGGTGATCAGGCTGTTGTGTCATCAGCAAACGTAATGATGGTGTTGGAGTCGTGCCTGGCCATGGAGTCATGAGTGAACAGGGAGTACAGGAGGGGACTGAGCACGCACCCCTGAGGTGCCCCTGTGTTGAGGATCAGCGTGGTGGATGTGTTGTTACCTACCCTTATCAACTGGGGGCGGCCCGTCAGGAAGTCCAGGATCCAGTTGCAGAGGGAAGTGTTTAGTCCCAGGGTCCTTAGCTAAGTGATGAGGTTTGAGGGCACTATGGTGTTGAACGCTGAGCTGTAGTCAATCAATAGCATTCTCACATAGGTGTTCATCTGTGGTATGCAAATTGGAAAGGGTCTTGGGTGTCTGGGATAATGGTGTTGATGTGAGCCATGACCAGCCCTTCAAAGCATTTCATGACTATAGACGTGAGTGCTATGTTTCGGTAGTCATTTAGGCAGGTTACCTTAGTGTTCTTGGGCACGGGGACTATGGTGGTCTGCACATTGGCTAACCGAGCCCTCTTTTACACTACTGCTAATCTCTGTTCATCATATATGCATAGTCACTTTAACATATCTACATGTACATACTATCTCAGCCTGACTAACCGGTGCCCATATGTAGCCTCGCTACCTTTATAGCCTCGCTACTGTATATAGCCTCGCTACCTTTATAGCCTCGCTACTGTATATAGCCTCGCTACTGTTATAGCCTCGCTACTGTTTTTCACTGTCTTTTTACTGTTGTTTTCATTTCTTTACTTACCTATTGTTCACCTAATACCTTTTTTGCACTATTGGTTAGAACCTGTAACTAAGCATTTAACTGTAAGGTCTACACCTCTTGTATTCGGCGCACGTGACAAATAAAATTCGATTTGATTTGATTTGTGGGGGCGACGTCCTCGATGCACTTATTGATAAAGCCAGTAACTGATGTGGTGTACTCCTCAATGCCATCGGAAGAGAACATGTTCCAGACTGTGCTAGCAAAACAATCCTGTAGTTTAGCTTCTGCTTCATCTGACCACTTTTGTATAGACCTTTTTTTATGCTCCCTGCTTTAATTTTGGCTCCTAAGCAGGAGGATGGAGATATGGTCAGATTTGCCAAATGGAGGGTGAGGGAGAGGTTTGTGTTTGGAGTAAATGTGGTCTAGATTTTTTTTCCCTCTGGTTGCACAATTAACATGCTGATAGAAATTAGGTGAACTGATTTAAGTTTCCCTGCATTAAAGTCCCCGGCCACTAGGAGCGCCGCCTCTGGATGAGCGTTTTCCTGTTTGCATATGGTGGAATGCAGCTCATTGAGTGCGGTTTTAGTGCCAGCCTCGGTCTGTGGTGGTAGACAGCTACGAAAAATACAGACGAAAACTCTCTAGGTAGATAGTGTGGTCTACAGCTTATCATGAGATACTCTACCTCAGGCAGCAAAAACCCTGAGACTTCCTCAGATATCATGCACCAGCTATTGTTTACAAATATGCATAGCCCCCGCCCCGTGTCTTACCAGAGGCTGGTGTTCTATCCTGTTGATAGAGTGTATACCCCGCCAGCTGTATGTTCTTAATGTCGTCGTTCAGCCACAACTCGGTGAAACATAAAATATTACAGTTTTTAATGTCCCGTTGTTAAGATATACGTGCTTTCAGTTCGCATCATTTATTTTACAGCTATGTGCCCTTTGATACATGTTTAAACCTTCGAGCTCAATCTAGTAGTCCCAACACTCTCTCTCTCTCTGGAGTCACAGCTATTCTATCACACACACACACAAACAGACACACACACACACTCTAGAATACTATATTTTTACCAAGACACTATCCACTCTAAATTAATAAAGTCATACTTGGCATAACACATTCATAATCTAAACAGTATATACTATTCTGTAGTGTAGTACTATGCACATTACCGTGTTCTAACGACCTGTTATTTTGATTAGACTCTTTATTATTATTGATATTGATCATTGTACTGCAATGTTGAGGGAGTTAGCAGGTAAGCATTTCACCTTGTCTACCTGCTGTAAACTGTGTACATGACTAAAAACACACGATTTGATGTCGACTGTGAAACCAGGTTGTGAAACGAGTCGAACTCGCATCTGACCCGTTCCAAATCCGCGCCGACCTTCATCCCTTCCATATGGCAGCATATCACACGCTGTCGCCTTCAATAAAAACCACAAGGCCACAGATAATGGCAATGAAATGAATAGAGGTAATAACAAGAGCTGAATCAACATAATCACGTGCATAATCATAACATTCTCCACCACACTCTCAGCTTGAGTTCATAACAGCGATATGAGATTGGAGTTTATTACATTAATCATGTAAACGTTGATCTCGTGATTAAAGCAGAGAACTGCTGTTTATTGCATGTAATTGTATTCGGCCGGGCTACGCTCCCAGGAATACCACACACCACACAGCAAATTAATATTTGATGAACTGACTCTGGATCAGAAGCAGGGAGAGGGTTCCGGTTTCCTGTGGATGGCTCAGGGCATTGGATCTGACCTCGAAGCAGTGTTTATCTGTGCTCCGTACTACACAGAGCATGAAATAGTTTGTGGTTTGTGTCCCACAGTATTCATTTCATTTTTCCATTTTCTCTTTATTATTAATAAACAATTCCCAATAGACGGTACTGACATGTACACACACACATCACATATGTTGCATACATCAATCAAATGACAGTGTGGGGGAGAGGTGGTGGAGGCAGGGTAAGGGAGGCACGGGTGTTGTTTTGAGAGAAAGCGAGCGAGGGGAGAGAGAGGAGGTGAGGGAGATGGAGATAGAGATGGAGAGAGATGGGGTTGTAACAGATGTTTCCATCCCTCTTCTTCTCACCCTCTTTCCCCAAAAACTGAGACAAGACTGAACATGATGAAACATGACTCTTCTTTACCACTCTCCTCTTTTCTTCCTCTTCTCTCTCTCTCTCTCCCTTGTCTTACTTGTTTCCTCTTTCTCTCCCCCCTCCAGGCCCCTTCCCCTGTTTCTTCAAGGTCTTCGAGCTGTAACCCTAGCCTGCATTAGTTTTTACTAATGGCGTCAAAGGCAGTTTGTGGATTTGGTAACATCCCACTAAATGTTTGGGGGACATAAACTTCAAAAGGTTAGGCTTTATCGCTACTCAACACTGCTTTATTACCTAGTTTGAGTCATCCAGGGCTCCCTCTCTCCCTCTCCCTCTCCCTCTCCCTCTCTGCCTGTCTCTCTCTCTCTTTCTCTCTCTGTCTTTCCCTCTCTCTTCCTCTAAGCTCCATGGCCCAATTTTCCTAAACTCTTGTCTTCTTCTGTGTCTTGTCATTTTCCTCCTCCCAAACAACCTATTGTTAGTTTCTCTCTTCAGTTTGGCCTAGATGGCTGTGTGTGAGTGGCTGTGAGTGGGCTTTTTAGGAGCTCAGATGCTCTCAGTAAACATGTGTAAAGATGTTTCAAGGCTTTATTTCTTTAAGATGTTTCACTGTGAGTTTATCCTGAGAAACAGTAGCTGGTAAGACAAGGTCAGATGCGTTTTATCTAAGAACATTTGGCAGAATGGTGCTGACTTTTGGTCCCATCGTTTTTGATTTGATACAGTATATGTAAATGAATAAGATATGAAACCTGGCGTAAAACACAGGTCATATAGGTTAAAGATGCACTCTCTAACTTTTGAATAATTTCACCATTTTTTTGGCTCACAAGCCAAAACGGGTCCCCGTTTTTACATGTACTACGTCATCCATTTCGTGTGATCTGTCATACATTTTGCGATTCGTGTCATATGTTACAAATCCAATTGGTGAGAGACTGTATGTTTAGAATTGGTTGGGCTTAAGATCCCAGACTGTATCCTTAGTTTCAATCCATCCATTATCTATGTATTGTCTATCATGCAGAATCCTGATGTGTGGTAGCTATTCTAGTTATGACCATAATACAGTGGTGATTGTTTCCTGCTGGTCACTGTACGTAATGTAGTCTATATTAAGGCTGAGTTGGTGTTGCTGTGTCTGCTCTTTGAACCCTGGGCGCCTGACGGCTCTCGCCATGTCCCGCCTACGGCTTTGACTCTAACCTCACCCCACCACCTCCTCACCCACTCACCCCATACCCCCCCCCCCTCTTCCTCAAGGCACTATCCTTGGTCACGTGCCTCTCTGTTCCTGATCCCATGAACTCTGTGATTTATTCAGCAGTTTGCCTGGGCTGGATGCTCTGGAACGTACACTCGGGAGAGCAGGAGGGAGGGAAGAGGATGCGAGCGACGGAGGCGGCTCAGAAGATTCCTCAACAATGAGAAACAGATGATCGTATTCACTAGGAGGGAGCGTGTGCATGCGTCTGTTTTCTCAAGCTTTATTATTAACACATTTCGATGACCAAAGTCCTCACACTGGTTGTCACAAGATATTCAACGGCTTTCCTTGGAGCCCAGACAAATTTGTTCTCCAGTTCTCTCTCTCTATCTCTCTCTCTCCTTCCCCCACCCTCCCTCCCTTCCTACCTCCCTCTCCCTTCCTCTCTGGCAGCTAGCCCTGAAGAGAGTTGATGCGGTTGCTGTTGACAGATATAGAATATCCATATTAAATACCTGGGTGGAATATTGCACGTTGTGTTGTCATAGCACTGCCACTGGCAAACATTGCTTACCGTTGCGAATAGAACCGACGGCGTCATGACATCACATTCTTACGCCTGTCAAAATGAATCGCTGGAATTCTCGTTATTGCCTTGTAAATAACAGTGGCTTGTTGTACTGGGGAAATATCTGGTGGACAACCCTCACAAGTAGATGTTTCCTCCGTCAGAGAGCGCGAAGCCATGTTGGAGCTGTTTGGCTTAGACAATAGAAGAAATGGCAGGATGAGTCCTCGGGTAGGTTTTGATTGAATGTTCATAACTGTGGTCTCCTCTCTGGCCTCCACCTGAACTTCAACAGCCTGCCCGTGCCTGAGAAAGATTTCTGGTTTCCCCCTGTCTCTCACACACATACAGTACACACAGTGACAGACATGAGACGATATTACTACCCATATACTGTAGAATGACTTTATTTTGATGTGCCGTCATTTTCTCCTTCTAGAAAAGAGTGAAATAGCCACTTCAGGGATGCCAGGGAGTATAGGATTAAGTCCATGTGACTGTCTGTCATTGCATATGAGCTTCATTCAAAGCAGAACGTCCAACACACATATCATCTCTGCTTATAAAAGCATTGTAGATATACAGTATAGAAATGTAGAGAGAACACAACGGTACCTACAGTTCAGTAGGAATAGCACAACAGCGGTTTTATGAGGTAATACCCTGAGGCAACACTTCCCCCAGTAAACACACAGACACACACCTCACTTTCACCTCCAACACACACACACACACACACACACACACACACACACACACACACACACACACCTTTCATCCCTACCACCAAACAGACAGAAACAGACATGTACACCACACACACACACACACACACACCAGTGGCGTAGCCAGAATTTCATCGGTGAGTGGATGTGCCGAAATGTAGGTTGCCATTCCCCAAAAATGTGCAGTTTTATAGCATATCTCATGATATTCTACACATTTTGCCATGAGACTGAGAGGAAATGTTGCTGTTTTAAAGCTAATTTCCTGCAATTCTACACATTTTGCCATGAGTCTGGGAGAATTTTGCATTTTTTGTCAGGATTTGGCCAGGGTTGTTCCGGGTTTTGGTCACTAGATGCCCCCATTGTGCTTTTTGTCCTTATGTTTTTCCCTTGATCCCCATTAATTATTTGCACCTGTGCCTCGTTTCCTCTAATTGTATTTAAACCCTTAGTTTCCCTCAGTTCTGTGCTCTGTGTTTGTATGTTAGCACCCTGCCCTAGTGTTCTGTGTACTCTTGTCGATTCCGGGTGACGCTCTTGTGGTATTCTGTTTTTTGTTTTTGTTTATTTTTTTGTGAGTTTCTTTTGAGGCCTTTTTGTGCTTTTCCTACCACCTTTTGGATTTGCCATTTTTTGTATTTAAGGATTTTTCTTTATTAAATACAAAGTACTGCTGTGTCTGCCTCATCTTCTGGGTTCTGCTGACTATTCGTGGCTCAGTTGGTTAAGTGACTGTTTCTCACTCCGGAGACCCAGGTTCGAAACCGGGTCCTGACATTTTTAAAGCTAATTGAAGCTCAAATATGTGTTGACTGTGATAAAGGCACTGGATTATGAAATGTCTTGTTTGCTAAATGAACAAATAAAGTAGGCAGTGGCATGGTGTATATATAGCCATAGAAGCACAGGGAAATGGTGCATATATAGCCATAGAAGCACAGGAAATGGTGCATATATAGCCATAGAAACACAGGGAAATGGTTAATATATAGCCATAGAAACACAGGGAAATTGTGCATATATAGCCATAGAAACACAGGGAAATGGTGCATCTATAGCCATAGAAACACAGGGAAATGGTGCATATATAGCCATAGAAACACAGGGAAATGGTGCATATATAGCCATAGAAGCACAGGGAAATGGTGCATATATAGCCATAGAAACACAGGGAAATGGTTAATATATAGCCATAGAAACACAGGGAAATTGTGCATATATAGCCATAGAAACACAGGGAAATGGTGCATCTATAGCCATAGAAGCACAGCGAAATGGTGCATCTATAGCCATAGAAGCACAGGGAAATGGTGCATATATAGCCATAGAAGCACAGCAAAATGGTGCATATATAGCCATAGAAACACAGGGAAATGGTTAATATATAGCCATAGAAACACAGGGAAATTGTGCATATATAGCCATAGAAACACAGGGAAATGGTGCATCTATAGCCATAGAAACACAGGGAAATGGTGCATATATAGCCATAGAAACACAGGGAAATGGTGCATCTATAGCCATAGAAACACAGGAAATGGTGCATCTATAGCCATAGAAACACAGGGAAATGGTGCATCTATAGCCATAGAAACACAGGGAAATGGTGCATCTATAGCCATAGAAACACAGGGAAATGGTGCATCTATAGCCATAGAAACACAGGGAAATGGTGCATCTATAGCCATAGAAACACAGGGAAATGGTGCATCTATAGCCATAGAAACTCAGGGAAATGGTGCATATATAGCCATAGAAACACAGGGAAATAGTGTATATATAGCCATAGAAACACAGGGAACTGGTGCATATATAGCCATAGAAACACAGGGAACTGGTGCATCTATAGCCATAGAAACACAGGGAAATGTTGCATCTATAGCCATAGAAACACAGGGAAATGGTGCATATATAGCCATAGAAACACAGGGAAATGGTGCATATATAGCCATAGAAACACAGGGAAATGGTTTTTATTTTTTTATTTTTTTATTTCACCTTTATTTAACCAGGTAGGCTAGTTGAGAACAAGTTCTCATTTGCAACTGCGACCTGGCCAAGATAAAGCATAGCAGTGTGAACAGACAACACAGAGTTACACATGGAGTAAACAATTAACAAGTCAATAACACAGTAGAAAAAAAGGGGAGTCTATATACAATGTGTGCAAAAGGCATGAGGAGGTAGGCGAATAATTACAATATTGCAGATTAACACTGGAGTGATAAATGATCAGATGATCATGTACAGGTAGAGATATTGGTGTGCAAAAGAGCAGAAAAGTAAATAAATAAAAACTGTGGGGATGAGGTAGGTGAAAATGGGTGGGCTATTTACCAATAGATTATGTACAGCTGCAGCGATCGGTTAGCTGCTCAGATAGCTGATGTTTGAAGTTGGTGAGGGAGATAAAAGTCTCCAACTTCAGCGATTTTTGCAATTCGTTCCAGTCACAGGCAGCAGAGTACTGGAACGAAAGGCGGCCGAATGAGGTGTTGGCTTTAGGGATGATCAGTGAGATACACCTGCTGGAGCGCGTGCTATGGATGGGTGTTGCCATCGTGACCAGTGATCTGAGGTAAGGCGGAGCTTTACCTAGCATGGCCTTGTAGATGACCTGGAGCCAGTGGGTCTTGCGACGAATATGTAGCGAGGGCCAGCTGACTAGAGCATACAAGTCGCAGTGGTGGGTAGTATAAGGTGCTTTATTGACAAAACGGATGGCACTGTGATAAACTGCATCCAGTTTGCTGAGAAGAGTGTTGGAAGCAATTTTGTAGGTGACATCGCCGAAGTTGAGGATCGGTAGGATAGTCAGTTTTACTAGGGTAAGCTTGGCAGCGTGAGTGAAGGAGGCTTTGTTACGGAATAGAAAGCCGACTCTTGATTTGATTTTCGATTGGAGATGTTTGATATGGGTCTGGAAGGAGAGTTTGTCAGTCTAGCCAGACACCTAGGTACTTATAGGTGTCCACATATTCAAGGTCGGAACCATCCAGTGTGGTGATGCTAGTCGGGCATGCGGGTGCAGGCAGCGATCGGTTGAAAAGCATGCATTTGGTTTTACTAGCGTTTAAGAGCAGTTGGAGGCCACGGAAGGAGTGTTGTATGGCATTGAAGCTCGTTTGGAGGTTAGATAGCACAGTGTCCAATGACGGGCCGAAAGTATATAGAATGGTGTCGTCTGCGTAGAGGTGGATCAGGGAATCGCCCGCAGCAAGAGCAACATCATTGATATATACAGAGAAAAGAGTCGGCCCGAGAATTGAACCCTGTAGCACCCCCATAGAGACTGCCAGAGGACCGGACAGCATGCCCTCCGATTTGACACACTGAACTCTGTCTGCAAAGTAATTGGTGAACCAGGCAAGGCAGTCATCCGAAAAACCGAGGCTACTGAGTCTGCCGATAAGAATATGGTGATTGACAGAGTCGAAAGCCTTGGCAAGGTCGATGAAGACGGCTGCACAGTACTGTCTTTTATCGATGGCGTTTATGATGTCGTTTGGTACCTTGAGTGTGGCTGAGGTGCACCCGTAACCGGCTCGGAAACAAAGATTGCATAGCGGAGAAGGTACGGTGGGATTCGAGATGGTCAGTGACCTGTTTGTTGACTTGGCTTTCGAAGACCTTAGATAGGCAGGGCAGAATGGATATAGGTCTGTAACAGTTTGGGTCCAGGGTGTCTCCCCCTTTGAAGAGGGGGATGACTGCGGCAGCTTTCCAATCCTTGGGGATCTCAGACGATATGAAAGAGAGGTTGAACAGGCTGGTAATAGGGGTTGCGACAATGGCGGCGGATAGTTTCAGAAATAGAGGGTCCAGATTGTCAAGCCCAGCTGATTTATATGGGTCCAGGTTTTGCAGCTCTTTCAGAACATCTGCTATCTGGATTTGGGTAAAGGAGAACCTGGAGAGGCTTGGGCGAGGAGCTGCGGGGGGGCCGGAGCTGTTGTCCGAGGTAGGAGTTGCCAGGCGGAAGGCATGGCCAGCCGTTGAGAAATGCTTGTTGAAGTTTTCGATAATCATGGATTTGTCGGTGGTGACCGTGTTCCCTAGCCTCAGTGCAGTGGGCAGCTGGGAGGAGGTGCTCTTGTTCTCCATGGACTTCACAGTGTCCCAGAACATTTTGGAGTTGGAGCTACAGGATGCAAACTTCTGCCTGAAGAAGCTGGCCTTAGCTTTCCTGACTGACTGCGTGTATTGGTTCCTGACTTCCCTGAACAGTTGCATATCGCGGGGACTGTTCGATGCTATTGCAGTCCGCCACAGGATGTTTTTGTGCTGGTCGAGGGCAGTCAGGTCTGGAGTGAACCAAGGGCTGTATCTGTTCTTAGTTCTGCATTTTTTGAACGGAGCATGCTTATCTAAAATGGTGAGGAAGTTACTCTTAAAGAATGACCAGGCATCCTCAACTGACGGGATGAGGTCAATGTCCTTCCAGGATACCCGGGCCAGGGCGATTAGAAAGGCCTGCTCACAGAAGTGTTTTAGGGAGCGTTTGACAGAAATGAGGGGTGGTCGTTTGACTGCGGCACCGTAGCGGATACAGGCAATGAGGCAGTGGTCGCTGAGATCCTGATTGAAGACAGCGGAGGTGTATTTGGAGGGCCAGTTGGTCAGGATGACGTCTAAGAGGGTGCCCTTGCTTACAGAGTTAGGGTTGTACCTGGTGGGTTCCTTGATGATTTGTGTGAGATTGAGGGCATCTAGCTTAGATTGTAGGACTGTCGGGGTGTTAAGCATATCCCAGTTTAGGTCACCTAACAGAACAAACTCTGAAGCTAGATGGGGGGCAATCAATTCACAAATGGTGTCCAGGGCACAGCTGGGAGCTGAGGGGGTCGGTAGCAGGCGGCAACAGTGAGAGACTTATTTCTGGAGAGAGTAATTTTCAGAATTAGTAGTTCGAACTGTTTGGGTATGGACCTGGAAAGTATGACATTACTTTGCAGGCTATCTCTGCAGTAGACTGCAACTCCTCCCCCTTTGGCAGTTCTATCTTGACGGAAGATGTTATAGTTGGGTATGGAAATTTCTGAATTTTTGGTGGCCTTCCTGAGCCAGGATTCAGACACGGCAAGGACATCAGGGTTAGCAGAGTGAGCTAAAGCAGTGAGTAAAACAAACTTAGGGAGGAGGCTTCTGATGTTGACATGCATGAAACCAAGGCTTTTTCGATCACAGAAGTCAACAAATGAGGGTGCCTGGGGACATGCAGGGCCTGGGTTTACCTCCACATCACCTGCGGAACAGAGAAGGAGTAGTATGAGGGTGTGGCTAAAGGCTATCAAAACTGGTCGCCTAGAGCGTTGGGGACAGAGAATAAGAGGAGCAGGTTTCTGGGCATGGTAGAATATATTCAGGGCATAATGCGCAGACAGGGGTATGGTGGGGTGCGGGTACGGCGGAGGTAAGCCCAGGCACTGGGTGATGATGAGAGAGGTTTTATCTCTGGACATGCTGGTTGTAATGGGTGAGTTCACCACAAATGTGGGAGGTGGGACAAAGGAGGTATCAGGGGTATGAGGAGTGGGACTAGGGGCTCCATTGTGAACTAAAACAATGATAACTAACCTGAGCAACAGTATACAAGGCATATTGACATTTGAGAGAGACATACAGCGAGGCATACAGTAATCACAGGTGTTGAACTGGGAAAGCTAGCTAAAACAGTGGGTGAGACAACAGCTAATCAGCTAACAACAGCAGGTAAAATGGCATTGACTAGGCAACGGGGCCGACAGATAAAACAAACAAGCAGAATGGAGTACCGTGATTAATGGACAGTCCAGCGTGCATCAGCTATGTAGCCAAGTGATCAGAGTCCAGGGGGCAGCGGTGGATGGGGCAGGGGGGCTGGACTGGCGAGTGTTATCCAGGTTAAGAAACTAACAATGACTAAATAGCTTGTAGCTAGTTAGCTGGTTAGCTTCTGGAGGTTCTTGAGTGTGTTCTAAAAATTAAAAATAATAGCGATTCCGTATCACATTGGGTGAGGCAGGTTTCCGGAAGGTATAAACAATTTATTTTTTTAAATCGGGAAGAGATAGAAAGTAGATATGGGCCACTGCGTGTTTGGGACGCGGCGATGCAGACGGTTAGCAGGCCTGTGCTAACAAGCTAACAGATTAGCAGGCCGGGGTAAACAAGGTTAGGACCTTGGCTGCAGGAGCAGGAGCAGGGTGGAACGACAGGGCCTTGATCGATCATTTCAGATGCAGTCTCAGGGCGTCCGCAGGGAGCTGGCATGTCGGGACACCACCTTCACACTGGATGAACTCATTGACTTGGCTATCCGTCTCGACAACCTGCTGGCTGCCCGCGGGCGTTTGGATCAGGCCCTGTCGTTTCCACTTCCCAGCCCTCCTGCCCCTATCCCTATGGAATTAGGAGGGGCGGCTTTGAGGGGGACCGGAAGAAGGATGGAGGTCTGCGTCCGTGCATTGATTATAGAGGTCTAAATTCCATCACATTGGGGTTTAGTTACCCACTACCTCTCATCGCTACGGCGGTGGAATCATTTCACGGGGCGCACTTCTTCACAAAACTGGACCTGAGGAGCGCGTATAATCTGGTGCGTATCCGGGGAGGAGATGCTGGAAAAGCATTTAGTACTACATCTGGTCATTATGAGGCGTCATGCCATAGAAGACTGCTCCAGCCGTCTTTTTCAAACGAGAGTCCGTTTCCTTCCTGGGGCATCGTAAGGTATTTCTGGAACATGACCTGCCGGGGTGGTGATGGAGGATGACCGCGTTACAGCCGTGCGTAATTGGCCGACTCCGACCACGGTGAAAGAAGTGCAGCGGTTTTTAAGGTTTGCCAATTACTACCGGAGGTTTATCCGGGGTTTTGGTCAGGTGGCTGCTCCCATCACCTCACTGCTGAAGGGAGGACCGGTGCTTTTGTGTTGGTCAGCAGAGGCGGGCAGAGCTTTCAGTCGTTTGAAAGAGCTGGTCACCAATGCACCCGTGTTGGCGCATCCGGACCCGTCTTTAGTGTTCATAGTGGAGGTGGATGCGTCCGAGGCTGGGGTCGGGGCCGTTCTGTCCCAGCGCTCGGGCGTGCCACCCAAGCTCCGCCCGTGTGCTTTCTTTTCGAGCAAGCTCGGTCCAGCGGAGAAAAACTATGACGTGGGGACCGGGAGTTGTTAGCTGTAGTCAAGGCTCTGAAGGTGTGGAGACATTGGCTTGAGGGGGCGAAACACCCTTTTCTCATCTGGACTGACCATCGTAATCTTGAGTATATCCGGGCAGCGAGGAGACTAAATCCACGTCAGGCTAGATGGGCCATGTTTTTTACCAGGTTTCGGTTTACCATCTCATACCGGCCAGACTCCCAAAACACCAAAGCCGACGCACTGTCCCGGCTCTATGATACCGAGGAGCGGTCCGTTGAGCCAACTCCCATCATTCCACCGTCATGTCTCGTGGCACCGGTGGTATGGGAGGTGGACGCGGAGATAGAGGAGGCCTCACGGTTAGAGCCGCCCCCCCCCTAACTGTCCAGTGGGGACTCAGTACGTGCCGAGGGGGGTCTGGGACAAGCTGATCCGGTGGGCTCATACTCTCCCCTCCTCGGGTCATCCTGGCATCGAGAGGACAGTGCGGAGTCTGAGAGGGAGATACTGGTGAACCGCGCTCGCTAAAGACGTGAGATTTTATGTCTCCTCCTGCTCAGTGTGTGCTCAGAGCAAGGCTCCTCGGCACCTGCCTAGAGGGAAGTTACCACCCTCCCTGTTCCACAACGGCCGCGGACACATTTATCGGTGGACTTTCTTACCGACCTTCCCCGTCCCAGGGAAGTACTACGATCCTGGTCGTTGTGGATCGGTTTTTTAAGTCCTGTCGTCTCATCCAGTTGCCCGGTCTCCCTACGGCCCTGCAGACTGCGGAGGCCTTGTTTACCTACATGTTCCATCAGCGCCACAACAACACAGAGCTCTGCCCTCCGTCCCTACCTCAGCCAGCCCAGCGGCACTCTGGGAGATGGAATGTGATCCGATTACTGACCTCTGGTCCGCTGTAGAGCTGCTTTGAGGCAGGGACCACAACACTGACGGACACCTCTGCTGTCTACCACAGGCACATGGAAAGGGACAGGGGGGCGATGGGGGATGAGGTGGGGGCTTGGAGGGGTGGGGGGGGGGTTCTGTTATTGGCAACCGTGCTCTAGGGCTGAGAACACACGCATATGTACACAGAGACAAACACAGATGCACACACACACAGATGATACTACTGCCAAATTAGAGGGTGTGATATACACTGAAATGTATATCACACGCACATAAAGTTATTGGTGAGTGTGCCCCGGGGGCGTGAGCACACAGATGGGTCGGAGATTGCTTCCTGTTTGGGGCAGGTTGTGTCGACCCGCAGGGCTTTAATTGGCTGCAACTCCATCTGGCCTCTGACCTATTGCACAATTGACCGCTCCGCCAGAGAGGGGGAAAAGAACGAGCGACAGAAAGAGAGATGGAGAGAGAGTGGGAGAAAGATAAACAGTGAGACATACAGACAGCGAGAGAGACTGAGATGAAAGTAGACAGAGAAATAGAAAGAGAGGGAAACAGAGAGAGATGGAGGAGAGAGAGGAGATCAGGACAAATTGAAGGGAAACCAAGTACAAATAATTCTTGTGACTGATTGGCCATTGGAGAATGCTTGCCATTTACCAACGGATTGAAATATTGGATTTCTATGGCAGGTACTCCTACATCTTTTACTATGATGAATGTTGGCAATGTTTTCTCATTCAGATAGATGTCCCTGTGTACTCACCTGTCCTATAGTCATCATCTGTCAAATAGGTTATTCTATTCATTAGAAGAATATAGTGTATTATTACATACACAAGGAAGAATTGAAACGGAGTTGAAACAGGAAATAGATACAGAAAGATGGATTCTCAGAAAGAGGGAGATGAAAGGGGAGGAGAGAAGCATGGTGCGTCAGAGAGAGAGGAAAAAGAGAGGGGGAGAGAGATGGGAATAGTGTGTAAAAGAGGATGTCTGGCAGTTTGGCACAACTCCAAACAGGAAGTGACAGTTAACACACTTCCTGTTGTAGCATCACGCCAGAGCTCTATTTTCAACCCTCCACCAACGGCACAGTGAACCATAGAGATATCTATGCTCCATGCAGACAATAATAATATAATAATAATAATAATAATAATAATAATAGATTGGATTTATATAGTGCCTTTCTACTGACTGAGGTACTCAAATCAAAGTGCTTTACATAGTAAGGGGGAAACTCATCCTCTACCAATATGTGGCACCCAACTGGGTGATGGACAGCAACCATGTTTGTGCCAGGACACTCACCACACATCAGCTAGCATGGAGGAGAGGTGAGGAGTGATATATGCCAATTAGGAATGAAAGAATACCAATAAAGTGATGTCTCCTGGTGTAGCGGCTCTCGTTGGTGGTAGGAAGAGTAGACCAAAGCGCAGCATTGAAACTGTTCATGATTCTTTTATTCAAAAAACACTCAAACAAAATAACAAAAGCGAAAAACGAAAGCGCACAGTTCTGTCAGGCTAAGACACTAAACAGAAAACAAGATCCCACAACCTAATAATGGGGGAAAGGGCTGCCTAAGTATGATCCCCAATCAGAGACAACGGTAGACAGCTGCCTCTGATTGGGAACCACACTCGGCCAAAAACAAAAAAACAGAAGACATAGAATTTCCCACCCGAGTCACACCCTGACCTAACCAAACATAGAGAATAATAAGGATCTCTAAGGTCAGAGCGTGAAACCTGGTCTGACAAACAACGCTGCAGCTCTGCCACTGGAAGGCAGACCTCGGGGGATGTAGTGGATTGAGACGGAGCCCATGCAAGATAAAATCTCTGGCTTAAACGGGGATGTTTATATTATGCTAATTCGATTCCCGTCGGCGGTGCAGACAGCGACTCTAGGGGGTCAGACATGAGGGGGATGATTAGGTGGCCATGATGAAAATGGGTCCAGGTTGGGAGTTTAGCCAGGACACTGGGGTTAACACCCTTACTCTTGCGATAAGTGCCATGGGATTGTTTTATGACCACAGAGTGTCAGGACACACGTTGAATGTCCCATCTGAAAGACAGCATCCTACACGGTGCAATGTCCCCTTTACTGCCCTGGGGCATTGGAATTAGATCTTAAGACCAGAGGGAAGAGTGACCCCTACTGGCTCTCCAACAACACTTCCAGACAACAGTGTGTGGAGAGGAGAAAAATAACAAGATTTTACGTTAGACAGGGTGGGAGTGACCAAAGCCTAAGGGTACAGATATGAAGCACAGTACATACAATATACTACATATCACTCACAGGAGGTTGGTGGCACCTTAATTGGGGAGGACTGGCTCGTGGTAATGACTGGAGTGGGATCAGTGGAATGGTATCAAATACATCAAACACCTGGTTTCCATGTGTTTGATACCATTCCATTTGCTCTGTTCCAGCCATTATTATGAGCCGTTCTCCCCTCAGCAGCCTCCCATGCTATCACTGTGTACCACGTCCAGTAATACCACAAACAATGAAAACAGAGATGTCCTCTCTCCTCATCCTTTGTCTGTTCTTACTCTTCGACCCTCACCCCCAACACCTCCCTTTCCACTTTTCCTCCTATCATCACCCCCCCTGCCCCGCCCCTCCCACCCAACCTCATCATCCAATCACACCTGAAGCCCACACAAACCCCCCCTCCCAAACCCCCCCATCTGGTGATCATTATATATTGATCTCCGGTTCACCATGTTTAGTCAAGGGTCTAAATGCATGTCTCTTTGTGTGTGCGACACAAAGCACCGATCAATCACTGTCTAATGAGAGAGGGAGGGAGAGACGTAGGAAGGATGAATAATAGACAGTTGTTACAGTGAGGTATTATGACGAGCCCCATCTCTCCCACCATAAACGCTCTCCGTTCAATCACTCCCGCTCTCATTAGATTCACAATGTATTGGCTGTCAGTCTTCAATATTCATATTACTGTAGCTATGTGTGTAGAGTACCCAATGAAATAGGGCATTTGTTTTTCTTCCCTTCTCTCTTTTTCTCTGTCTCTCTCTCTCTCTCTCTCTTTCCTCTCTTTCTCTGTCTCTCTCTTTCCTCTCTTTCTCTTTCCTCTCTCTCTCTCTCCTCTCTTTCTCTGTCTCTTTCTTTTCTCTCTTTCTCTCTCTCTCTCTCTCTCTCTCCCTCTCCCTCTCTCCCTCTCTCCCTCTCTCCCTCTCTCTCACACACACGGAGTACGGAATGCTTTCAGTATCTGAGTGGGTTGCATATTGATTTTTAGTGTTGAACTTGTGTCGCTCTCTCTGCCTCGCACCCCCACAGACACATTCTGACAGAGGAGTTGATTAGGAACAGCTCTAAATATATCCCTCCATCTCTTCCCTCTCGCTCTCTCTCTCTCTCTTTCTCTCTCTCGCCCTCTCTCACACTCTCTCACACTCTCTCTCTCCCACTCTCGCTCCATCCTTCATTCTCTGCTTTTCTCTTCCAGAATCTCACTCACACTTTTGTTCCTCGTTCCCTCCTATCCTCTATCACCTGAACATATGTTTTCCTCTCGTATTTCCTAAATAATGATACTGATACCTCTCCTCTTCTATTTCCAGCTAAATACAGAACCTTCTTACCTTAATAATTCTGAAACATTTTCCCTCTTTTTCATTGGGTGTTCTTAAACCTACTCTCATCCAGGATAGCTCATTTAGAGTCAGCTCTTATTACAGTTTCCTCGTGGCACATTAAACATAAACCAATTCAACACATACATTGACAATCACAACCTACAAACACTATACACTCTTTCACTCGCCAGGCAACCTTCTATAGAGGATCTGTACTCGTCATCTGTTTACTCTAGGGATAATTAAACGCAAGTGTGTGAAGGATGTGAGAGAGGGGTAGGCGTTGTGTGAGGATGACCCCCCCCCCGTGGCAAACTGACATTTTCCCACCCAGACTGACTGGCTCAGACTCACCTGTGTGTTGGAACACTATAGGTGTAAGACCTCACACCTGTCTCCGCTCCACCACTCTCCACTGGATTCACCCGATGTCTTTCCATGAAGACACACACACACTCACTGTAGTACAGCACGGCACATCCTCCCCGATAACTGCGCTTCCGACAGAGTGAGATGGAAATATAGATACACAGATGACAGATGGGGGAAAGTCTCTATTTATTCTATATCTGTGGTATCCAGTAGGTAAACAATAGATAAGAAGCCTCAGTATCTCTCTCACTCTCTGCCCACAATTTAGCGTTCCCTGATTGTGGCGTAGAACAAACAGACAAACAAACATGTTTATTGGGGCATTCTCTTGTGTGTGTGACTGTTTGTGAGTGAGCCATTTGCGTTAGATTTAAATCTAATTTCCGTCTCCCTGGGTTATATCTCCGACATCCTGATTTGGTAGCTATGAAGCGGCTCAGCCAACTGTTCCCTTGTTGTTTTGAAGGGAATGATTCTCATAAATGGAGCCTTTTCAGACAATGTTCATGTGGGTGTATAGCTTTAGGCATATTTGACAGGATCAAATGGCTTACACAGAGAAGGAAACACTGTCGTTTATGAAATAATCCCCCCATATTTATTTCATCCACATCCGTTTTCTCCCTCTGCCTCATTTTTTCCCCTCCTTCCCGCCCCCCTAAATGAATTGAGGTAAAATGGGAATCTATATTCCGTGGGTGGTTTAGAGATGGAGCCACTTTAAGATTTAAATTGCACATGACACATGTTTGATGTCATAAACCTCAGGCTTCTCTCTTCCGGTGGGCCTGAATGTTTCAAAGAAAAGTGCTGGAGGAGGGAAACGTTTTTAGAAAATGAAAAAAATGTGTTATATTGTCCCATACACCAGATAGGTGCAGTGAAATGTGTTGTTTTACAGGGTCAGCTATAGTAGTACAGCACCCCTGGGGAAAATTAAGATTTTCCTCTTGTCGGCTCAGGTATTCCAACCAACGTCCTTTCGGTTACAGGCCCAACGCTCTAACCGCCAGGCTACCTGCCCCTGTGTGTGTGTGCGCGCGCGCGCGCGCGTTTGTGTTTTAGCGCCAGACTTCAGACACGTGAACACCTAAGGCGTCAAGAGCACTATCGTGATTTTATGCAGAAATTAAAACCGTGCTGGGAAGAGACAAACTGATTGATCTATTGCTGTGTGTGTTGTGTGTGTATGTGTGTGTTGGGTGAGTATGTGTGTGATGAAGAGAGAGAGAGGGAGCGAGCGAGAAAGATAGGGAGAGAGAGAGAGAGAGAGAGAGAGAGAGAGATGCTGTCAACTCTCCTTCCTCCACCCGGAGTCTGAAGTCTGCAGATGTCCAATTCAGTCTATTTAAAGCATCAGCTCTCTCGCTGGTGAGAGAGGGAGGCTGTAGTTTTGGATTACTGTTATGTCTTTACCTTGAGAACACTGTTTTGCTATTCTACCCTATTGGAGGGAGTGTGCATGTCATTCACAATTACATACAGTACATGTGCTATATAACCACTCCAAGATGTGCAAGGTTAGAGAACCACGGACATCTGAAGTTTAAAATGTAGCTGACATATACCCAGAGGGGCTCTAGTAGTGGATGCAGGTATGTGTGGTATGAATGCACATAATAATCAAATCAAAATCAAATCAAATGTATTTATATAGCCCTTCTTAGATCAGCTGATATCTCAAAGTGCTGTACAGAAACCCAGCCTAAAACTCCAACCAGCAAGCAATGCAGGTGTAGAATAACACACATAACCACGGACATTTTTGTGTTCCCTGTGTAGATCTGAAAGACCATGGTGTTAACCCCTCCTAGCCAACCAGGCACATCGGTGGAGCTATGACTTTATTGCTAAGTTATACCTATTTGATCATTCAGACTTGCAAGTGGTTGTCTTGGATGGGAGTCATTATATTGCATGTGTTTTCACATGATGAAAAACAACCATGGTGCCTTTCCGTATCCTTACTCCCTGTGAAGAAATAGGTCCGTTGAATCAAGTCTTTGATAAAGCTATAGCTCGATGTACATTCTTAGATAAAAGGTGCTATCTAGAACTGTGTTCTTCGAATGTTTCAATAGGATAACCATTTGAAGAACCCTTTTGGGTTCCATGTAGAGCCCATGGGTTCTACCTGTAACCAAAAATGGTTCTCCTTAGAACCAAAAATGGTTCTCCTATGAGGACAGCTGACAAAACCCTTTGGAAGTGTAGTGGTATTTTGGGAAATAAACCAAAGTACGCCACAAAGAAATAACAACAACCAAAATGCTGTGTTGTACTGGGATGATATCTGTGTCAAGGTCTTTCCAGACAGCCACATTGTGTCATAACTGATTATGTGGCTAGAAACAAAAACCTGACATCATTTTTTCTTTTTTTCACATTGGACCTGTGCCATGTTGGAGACTCTTATCTCCCTCACCAACTTTAAACATCTGCTATCTGAGCAGCGAACCGATCGCTTCAGCTGTACATAGTCCATCTGTAAATAGCCCACCCAATTTACCTACCTCATCCCCATACTGTTTTTATTTATTTACTTTTCTGCTCTTTTGCACACCTACTTGCACATGATCATCTGATCATTTATCACTCCAGTGTTAATCTGCTAAATTGTAATTTTTCGCTCCTATGGCCTATTTATTGTCTTACCTCCTCATGCCTTTTGTACACATTGTATATAGACTTTTTTTTCTACTGTGTTATTGACTTGTTTATTGTTTACTCCATGTGTAACTCTGTGTTGTTGTCTGTTCACACTGCTATGTTTTATCTTGGCCAGGTTGCAGTTGTAAATGAGAACTTGTTCTCAACTAGCCTACCTTGGTTAAATAAAGGTGAAATAAAAAATAAATAAATACAATTTTGCAGCCTATAGTCATACTGTGCTGCAGCGTCACATCGGCTGAGAGGGGAGCCGGGGAAAGAAAGTTGACTTTTATCAACAGGAAGTGAACAATGACAGTGTTTTGGCCTAATGAAAATAGATGGAGATGGCCTAACCCAGTATATTTCCCCTGCTCCATTAGATAAGCAGGCTACTACTGAACATAACTTATAGATGCAGTGTCTACCTCTCTGAATAATTGCGATGAGACCTATTGGGCCACCTGTAATAACAATTAATGGAATTTCTTATCTGTTCATAGCCAATGTTATGTTAGGCCTATAATTTGTGCGTTGAGGATAAGATTTTTTCCCCGATTACATTGTGTATGGCATGAATTTGCACATTGATTTGAATGTAAATCAAGTCGAGCAGGACAGATGATGCAGGCAAGTCTACCACAGCTACCAATTGAAATAGGACATATTCAATAACAATTTGTGTGATCTAATTGTATCCCTGTCGATAATCATTAGGCTAAGTGAACCTGGCTTATTTAAAAAATAACAGGATCTGATGTGTGCATATGCCATGTTATTTCTGGGCAAATCTAATAAATAAGTTATAGCCTAGGAGATTATTGTAAAGACACAAATTCTGGTGCTTTGGATGAAAAGTGCTCTTGAATAAATAGTCACTAATGTGTTCTGTATAGGATCCTAATATTGTTTTATGAGGCTTTGGGGATGGCTGGAGAGGTGGAGAAATCGGTCGCTGTGTGTAGCGGCAGAGCGCAGGCTTTCGGCAGGGGGCGGAGGGAGAGAGCTATGACAGCGCTTATCACACAACCAAGAAGTAGGACGAGTTGCATCCAAGCGCTACTGTCATTTGCAGACGGAGTACAGCTCTCGCCGCTTTTGTTCAGCTATCGCGCCCCGTGCTGCTAGCTAGTCAACAATGGTTTCTATCATTTCAGACCTGGACCCACTGAAAAACTGGAACGTGTTAAGGTAAGTCCAAGTCCCGGTTTCTAGCTCGCCTTCATGAATGCAGCAGAAATGATAGGAGTGAATTGTTGTGATACCCTACGTGCGGTGCTGGGAGAGACGCGGGTGTCAAAGGGTTATCGCTCATGAATGGATGAAGCGGCTTATTCCGCGGACGTACCCACTGCATTACTTTGTCTTAAAGAGATACTGCGATATTCTGGCATTTAGCCCCTTTTACACTTATCCAGAGTCAAACTCGTGAATACTATCTGTATGCCTCTGCATGCAGTAGGCCAATAGAGGAAGTTAGCGGTAGTTTTGCGTGCCAATGTTAACAATGACTGCAATTCTACAGGTACATTAACAATGCTACCTACAGTACAGCAGCAATACTGCGCCCTCAGCAGTTTTAAATGGGGCGATGTCGGGTCCTGTTTCAGTAAAGCTCTGTTGAGAACAATGTACTGTAGCTACTTTGGGATTTCTCTTTTCTCCCCCTCTCTTTCTGCTGTCGAGTCTGACGCATGCAAGCTGCTCATCAGCCCTTCATCTTATTAACCCTTGGTGATCTTCCCTCTCGCACCGTGGACCACAAAGTTCCTCAACAATTTACAGTTGCCGATACCTAGACTATGGGCACCATCATCATCCTCACCGACCGGTAGCCTAGACTACTGTCTTTGAGAGCTGCGTTGTCACAACGCCCTGGGGTTATATAGGCTACGTATTTATTGCAAATGAAGCATTGAGGGAACATTTATTGCAAGTTTATATCCCCTTCACGTAGCTCTCTTTTGTTAATGAAAAACTGTAATTTACAGTTTAGCCTAAAACATACCTTATTTTTTTTAACACAGCATGTTTAGCTTACCGAAGG
>NC_088237.1:16931635-16946635 GCF_036934945.1 Oncorhynchus masou masou
CTCTTCCTTACCTTTTCTTTCTCTCCTCTCTCTCTCTCTATCCTCCTCTCTCTCTGGCCTGTAGACCTGTAGTAGGTCTGTAGTAGCCCTGTAGTAGCCCTGTAGTAGATCTGTAGTAGCGCTGTAGTAGGTCTGTAGTAGATCTGTAGTAGCCCTATAGTAGATCTGTAGTAGCGCTGTAGTAGGTCTGTAGTAGCCCTGTAGTAGATCTGTAGTAGCCCTGTAGTAGCCCTGTAGTAGATATGTAGTAGCCCTGTAGTAGGTGTGTAATAGGTGTGTAATAGTTCTCTAGTAGCCCCGTAGTAGGTCTGTAATAGGTGTGTAGTAGGTCTGTAATAGTTCTCTAGTAGCCCTGTAGTAGGTCTGTAGTAGGTCTGTAGTAGGTGTGTAATAGGTATGTAATAGTTCTCTAGTAGCCCTGTAGTAGGTGTGTAATAGGTGTGTAATAGTTCTCTAGTAGCCGTGTAGTAGGTCTATAGTAGGTGAGTAATAGGTCTTTAATAGTTCTCTAGTAGCCCTGTAGTAGGTCTATAGTAGGTGAGTAATAGGTCTGTAATAGTTCTCTAGTAGCCCTGTAGTAGGTCTGTAGTAGGTATGTAGTAGGTGAGTAATAGGTCTGTAATAGTTCTCTAGTAGCCCTGTAGTAGGTCTGTAGTAGGTATGTAGTAGGTGAGTAATAGGTCTGTAATAGTTCTCTACTAGCCCTGTAGTAGCCCTGTAGTAGGTTTGTAGTAGGTGTGTAATAGGTCTGTAATAGTTCTCTAGTAGCCCTGTAGTAGCCCTAGTAGTAATAGGTGTACAGTAGGTGTGTAGTAGGTCTGTAGTAGGAGTATAATAGGTGTACAGTAGGAGTGTAGTAGGTCTGTGGTAGGTCTGTAGTAGGAGTGTAATAGGTCTGTAGTAGTATAATAGGTCTGTAGTAGGTCTGTAGTAGGTATGTAGTAGGTTTGTATTAGGAGTATAGTAGGAGTGTAGTAGGTCTTCAGTAGGTCTGTAGTGGGAGTATAATAGGTCTGTAGTTGGAGTATAATTGGTCTGTAGTATGTCTGTAGTAGGAGTGTAATATGTGTACAGTAGGAGTATAGTAGAAGTGTAGTAGGTCTGTAGTAGGAGTATAATATGTATGTAGTAGGAGTATAATAGGTCTGTGGTAGGAGTATAGTAGGTCTGTAGTATGAGTGTAGTAGGTATGGAGTGGGAGTATAATAGGTATGTAGTAGGTGTACAGTATGAGTATAATAAGTCTGTAGAAGGTCTGTAGTAGGAGTATAATAGGTGTACAGTAGGAGTGTAGTAGGTCTGTGTAGGAGTATAATAGGTCTGTAGTAGTAGTATAATAGGTCTGTAGTAGGAGTATAATAGGTCTGTAGTAGTAGTATAATAGGTCTGTAGTAGTAGTATAATAGGTCTGTAGTTGGAGTATAATATGTGTACAGTAGGAGTATAATAGGTCTGTAGTAGGAGTACAATAGGTCTGTAGTAGGAGTATAATAGGTATGTAGTAGGAGTATAATAGGTCTGTAGTAGTAGTATAATAGGTCTGTAGTTGGAGTATAATATGTCTGTAGTAGTAGTATAATAGGTCTGTAGTAGGAGTATAATAGGTCTGTAGTAGGAGTATAATAGGTATGTAGTAGGAGTATAATAGGTCTGTAGTTTGGAGTATAATAGGTCTGTAGTAGTAGTATAATAGGTCTGTAGTTGGAGTATAATATGTGTACAGTAGGAGTATAATAGGTCTGTAGTAGGAGTACAATAGGTCTGTAGTAGGAGTATAATAGGTCTGTAGTAGTAGTATAATAGGTCTGTAGTTGGAGTATAATAGGTCTGTAGTAGGAGTATAATAGGTCTGTAGTAGTAGTATAATAGGTCTGTAGTTTGGAGTATAATAGGTCTGTAGTAGTAGTATAATAGGTCTGTAGTAGGAGTACAATAGGTCTGTAGTAGGAGTATAATAGGTCTATAGTAGGAGTATAATAGGTCTGTAGTAGGAGTATAATATGTCTGTAGTAGGAGTATAATATGTGTACAGTAGGAGTATAATATGTGTACAGTAGGAGTATAATGGGAGTGTAGTAGGTCTGTAGTAGGAGTATGATAGGTGTACAGTAGGAGTATAATAGGAGTGTACTAGGTCTGTAGTAGGAGTTTGATAGGTGTACAGTAGGAGTGTAGTAGGTGTGTAGTAGGAGTGTAGTTTGTGTGTGGGACTGGAAGTGACAGGCTTTAATCAGTAACGTTCACTAGTCCACAGGTGTGAGCAGAGGAAATATAGGACAGGGTCAGTCCACAGGCCTGCTGTGTGTGAGCAGAGGAAGTATAGGACAGGCTTTAATAACAGCTTTAATCAGCACAGGTGTGTGAGCAGAGGAAGTATAGGACAGGCTTTAATCAGTAAGGTTCACTAGTCCACAGGCCTGCTGTGTGTGAGCAGAGGAAATATAGGACAGGCTTTAATCAGTAAGGTAGTCCACAGGCCTGCTGTGTGTGAGCACTAGTCCACAGGCCTGCTGTGTGTGTGAGGCTTTAATCAGTTCAGGTCCACAAATAGGACAGGCTTTAGGACAGGCCTGCTGTGTGTGAGCAGAGGAAATATAACAGGCTTTAATCAGTAACGTTCACTAGTCCACAGGCCTGCTGTGTGTGAGCAGAGGAAATATAGGACAGGCTTTAATCAGTAAGGTTCACTAGTCCACAGGCCTGCTGTGTGTGAGCAGAGGAAATGTAGGACAGGCTTTAATCAGTAACGTTCACTAGTCCACAGGCCTGCTGTGTGTGAGCAGAGGAAATATAGGACAGGCTTTAATCAGTAAGGTTCACTAGTCCACAGGCCTGCTGTGTGTGAGCAGAGGAAATATAGGACAGGCTTTAATCAGTAACGTTCACTAGTCCACAGGCCTGCTGTGTGTGAGCAGAGGAAATATAGGAGCTACACACACAGATTAAGTCCAGCTTTTGAGAAATATAGGGAGCAATATAAATAGATGAAGAGAGATGTAGGGAGGACAGATAGGGAGAACTACAGCGGACCAGAATGCTGTGGGTTGTTTTTTCCCCATTCTACAGCTTGCTTTTTCATGTTAGTTCGAAGCCTCTTTGAGCAGAAAAATGTTGCCTGACTGTCGCTCTTTTCATTGTTGCTTCACTGAAAGAGAAGGAGAACCTAATGCAGACAAAGAAAGAAAATGACAGAGTAAAGGAGAGAGGGAAGAAAGGGAATGATAGAGGAGGGGAGAGAGAGAGGTACTGTTTTTACAGCTGCAGATGGCTGTTGGCTGTTGCTTCGTGTTCTGATTAAAGTCATATGACTCTGACTGGAGGAGGGTTGGGCCTGCAGGAATGGTGTATCTTGCGTACTGTAGTTTGCTTTGGCTGTGTCTGTCTTTGTGTGTGTGTGTTGATTCCCGGCATATGACAGGAAACAGAGCCCGGCTCTTCCTGTGAAAGTGCAGAAATTGTGTCAGTACACACACACACACACACACACACACACACACACACACACACACACACACACACACACACACACACACACACATTGACTGACGCACAAACACAGCCGTCTTCTAGCCGGAGGTCTGCAATCTCACCCTGTTGTATCTGTCCATATTTCACACGGTTAAGTCCTCTGCTATATTTGTCTTACTGAGCTCAGACTCTCAAAACACCTTTTTATAGTTCAGAATTGTTGGTCATCTCGTGTTGCTCTCTCTGACATAATCCTAGAGGCTGTTGCTGTGGTGATGCAGTAGTCTTAATGTGGTATTGAAGTGACTGTATGTATTAAAAGCCCAGCAGAGATGTATCGTTGGCTCGATCAATCTTTAGAGAAATGTGTTTCTTCCAAACAAATTCTGTTCGTGTCCTTCTCTTTTGTCTGGTCGTGTTTCCTGCTCTACTCTTCTCTGTGACGGACATGCCGGAGGACATGAAAGACCGTGTGTGTGTGTGTGTGTGTGTGTGTGTGTGTGTGTGTGTGTGTGTGTGTGTGTCTTGTATCCCAAGTTCCTTCCGATCTGCTGATAATGGAGTTAGGCCATTAGCTCCTAACATCGCAGAGACTTTGTGACAACGTCACAGCAGCATATCTCTGTACTCTAAACAGAAATGATGGTAATTTGACAGGGACGTTAGAAAAAGTGTGTTTGAGATTCTTCCTCCTCAGACGGAGGTGGTATCCCGTGGAAGGCAACATTACCGAGAGACTCGAGCGTGAACGCACGCTACGCAATGCTATTAAACGGCAATCACACACACAGAAGGGCTCTTTTATGGACGAACACATTTCTGCCTAATGACTTTCATTGCAGGATCATCCAAATATGACATTTCAAATGAAAGCCATCTGATATCGGATCCTATTACAATCTCATCGGAAATCCTTAAAACCTCTCAGAATATCTTGTGTGTCATTTGACGTGAAGCGTTCCTGATAAAATACATACTGCCTGTCATTTTTTCCATATTCCATATTTGATTTCATCTGCTTCTTAGATAGCCAAGTGTCTAAGCTGACAAAAGTATTCGATGAAGTGGCTTAACTCTCTCTCTTCTTCTGGTATCCACTATCATGCTCAGACACTCATTCCTCCATCCACCTCCAGGACCCAGGCCCCTTGGTGACCTCCCGTAGCCCAACGAGAGTGCTGTGATCGGGGCCAGAGCTGAGGAGACGTCCCCTTGCGCCCTGCAATTACCGAAGCCCCTGGTAGCCTAATGGCAGCTGCAGGGAGACGATAATGTGATCGCTGGCCAGGAGGGGAGCTTCTCTCACCCCTCGCTCCTCTTCCCCCTGGGGGGGTCCCGCTTCACTCCGCCACATTCATTCGGAGAGCGACTCATCGCCCCTCATATCCCTGGCCGTCTTTACTCTCTCTGTGGACACTCTCCCCACTCTTTCCCTTCTCCCCCCTCTCGCCATCGCGCTCCCAGCACAATCTCAGTCGTCTCCCGATTCATTTTGGCCTGTAATTGGACTGGGGTCCCAGAGGACGGTCGTTGGCATGCTCCAGCGCCTCAGAGTGGAAACGCGCCCCTCCACAGTCGATAAGCACGACTCTGCGGTCACTCCCGATCCTCTCGTTACTGCGGTTAGCCCACTCTGGGTGTTGAATGACCAGACCATGGTCAGGCACTGAGGTCCGCTGTGGTCACTTGTGAGTGTGTGAGTGTGTGTGTGTGAGTGTGAGTGTGAGTGTGAGTGTGTGTGTGTGTACAAAGCAGATCTTTGGTCTAATCATGCCAGAAAGAGACACCCAGTGACAGTGGTCTGTCCAATGATGGTGCAGTATGATCTTTCCATGGCCAGGTTCTTCAGGACAGCATTTTCCTGTGTAATCTGTGGCATTAGCTCGTCTCAGCCGTGTGCAGATGGAGAGCAGAGGGCATTTGCAGCTCCACAGAACCTGGAACCAGAGATAAGGCTCTGAAACCTGTTAACTCTCCCAAATCATCCCAAATGGCTTCCCTCCCTTATCTCTTCTCCTTTATTACCAGAGGGCTAAGAAACACTTGACAGGTGAAAACAGAATGGTCCATCCTGGGGCAATTACACTCCAACAGTGTAAGGTTAGGAGGCCCTGTCTGTAGTTCCCCCTGCGTGGCAGATGGTTTGGCCCATTCAGGTTACACTGTGCTGCTCTTCAGCTCAGGGTCAGTCTGTCCATCTGGGCCTGACTGTCCATCTGGGCCTGACTGTCCATCTGGGCCTGACTGTCCATCTGAGCCTGACTGTGCAGAGGAGAAAAAGAGAGAGATTTAGAATGAGAAAGAGAGAGAGGAAAAATTATATATATTTTTCTCATCAAACCAGAAGAGACAATCACACCCAATACTTCACTTGTCTCTCTCTCTTTCTCCCCAACCCTCTCTCTCTTTCTGCCCCCACCCTCTCTGTTTCTATCTTTCTCCCCCCACCCACGCCCTCTCCCCCCACTCACCCTCTCTCTTTCTCACGTAAACTCAACTCTCAATTCAATTCAATTCAAGGGGCTTTATTGGCATGGGTAACATGTGTTAACATTGCCAAAGCAAGTAAGGTAGATAATATATAAAGTGAAATAAACAATAAAAATGAACAGTAGACATCACACATACAGAAGTTTCAAAACAATAAACACATTACAAGTGTCATATTATATATATATATACAGTGTTTTTACAATGTACAAATGGTAAAGGACACAAGATAAAATAAATAAGCATAGATATGGGTTGTATTTACAATGGTGAGTGTTCTTCACTGGTTGCCCTTTTCTCGTGGCAACAGGTCACAAATCTTGCTGCTCTGATGGCACACTGTGGAATTTCACCCAGTAGATATGGGAGTTTTTCAAAATTGGATTTGTTTTCGAATTCTTTGTGGATCTGTGTAATCTGAGGGAAATATGTCTCTCTAATATGGTCATACATTGGGCAGGAGGTTAGGAAGTGCAGCTCAGTTTCCACCTCATTTTGTGGGCAGTGAGCACATAGCCTGTCTTCTCTTGAGAGCCATGTCTGCCTACGGCGGCCTTTCTCAATAGCAAGGCTATGCTCGCTGAGTCTGTACATAGTCAAAGCTTTCCTTAATTTTGGGTCAGTCACAGTGGTCAGGTATTCTGCCGCTGTGTACTCTCTGTGTAGGGCCAAATAGCATTCTAGTTTGCTCTGTTTTTTGTTAATTCTTTCCAATGTGTCAGGTAATTATCTTTTTGTTTTCTCATGATTTGGTTGGGTCTAATTGTGCTGCTGTCATGGGGCTCTGTAGGGTGTGTTTGTGAACAGAGCCACAGGACCAGCTTGCTTAGGGGACTCTTCTCCAGGTTCATCTCTCTGTAGGTGATGGCTTTGTTTTGGAAGGTTTGGGAATCGCTTCCTTTTAGGTGGTTATAGAATTTAACTCTCACCATATCTCTCTCCCTCCGTCCCTCTACATGGTAATAGTGTATTGTTTGAGGTTCTCTATAATATTAGATGGGGCTTTATGTCATCATTATTATTATTATTATTATGCGCAAGTACTGTACATATGTGTAGGCGTGGGGGTGTTGTACACTCGGTGCAACGTGTGTGTCCTACTTGCGTCGCGCTAGCGGATAAAAGCCACGGGGCAGTTGATAATTGACATAGTCCTGAAAGACGGGAGCGCTGCCCTCGCCAGGAAGCTTTTAATAACAAGGACGTTTTTTATATGTTCTGCTTCTCCTCTTTTTCAGCTTCTTCCACTCCCCCTCACCCCCCTCTTCTTTAGTCAGTCTTAGCTCTATTCATGGGAGGATCGGCCGTCCACTGAAGCAGCATCTGCCGGCACTTTTCAAAGAGAGAAGAGAAGAACGTGTGTGTGTCTGGTTTGGAGTGTGTAAGTGTGATGGAATGACACTGTGCCTCGCTCACGCTGAACTGACAGCCCGTGGTGTTTGTTAGTGTGCTCACACATTTAGCTTTCTCTCTCTACCCTCTCTCTTTCTGCGTCTCCCTCTCGTCTCTTCTGAAATATATGTGTTTGTTTATGAAAGCTCTTGTCTTAATGTGCTCGCCGTTCGCCCAAAGGAAGCCTCATTCATTTGCTTGATGGTCTTTGATTTGCCGGGCATCACTAAGTCGCATTAACAAATGTGTTTCTAAGCTTTTTACTTAATGGCGCTTCCAGAACCAACGCAATTAAAGACACGTCTGAATGCTAAAAGGTTTTGCTGCGGGGGGAAAGTCTGATTAGTACCAAGCAGAAAATGTAGCATGAAGAAGTGTAAGTTGCGGAACGACGTTGATCTGTGCTGCAACTTATTTAGTGAATGTGACAGCAACACGCGTCTTTATAAGGTTACACTTGTCTGGCATTGTAGCTCCTTGTTCCTATCGCAATGACCCAGTAATGTTATGATATTACGTTCCTCCAACGTTGTGGCAATGTTTTCCTAACGGACTAACTTAAGTTAAATGTCGTTTTTTTTTCTTCTAAACTGTCATTTTGACATGAATGTCCAGGTAACGTTATATTAACGTGTCTCGGACATTATAGCTGTGGTATTTCAGTGGACTTGATGAGGGACTGTCCTGGGTAACAGCTCATGTCCCATGTCTTGAGGCGATTGCTCTTTTAACATTGTACATTAGAAAAAGGACCTAACCATCAGTAAACAGCTGACTCCATCCAGTACAGTATGTTTGCATGTGTAACGTTTAACTTTGTGTGATACGATATGCAACAACAGACGATATGTAAACTGTGTCATCTATGTAGCCTGTCTGCTTTGTATTCCTTTCAGTTCAAGCCTTCACCTCCATAAAAATATGTATATATTGTTTATAAATATGCTAAATATATGATTTCATTTTTATTAATTAACTCATTCATCTATCCATTAATTCACGCATGCGTTTATTCAATCTTACATTAGTGCGTTCACTAATCATGTCCTAATTTTTACATTTTTATTTATCAATTTCTCTCAAGCTCCTTCATTTTTTTCAAGCTCATTTAACCATTCATCAAATGAATTTAATTGGTCCATTGTTTGATTACAATTTTTTTCTCCGTTCTGCTTTTTGTGCAGCCCGTTGACCCAGATGGCTGCTGGGGAAAAGTGTGTGTCTCTGTAACTGAGCTTTTCCCTTTGTTTGTCTAATCACCCTTTTATACAGCAACACTGTATAAAATAATACCCATTCAACCAGTGAGGGAGAAAGAGAGGGAGAAAGAGAGGGAGGAGAGAGAATGGGGGGGGTGCTAGATGGAGGGAGAGAGAGCGAGAGACCGAGACAGACGACCATTACCAGTGAGAGTGATCATCACCATACGCTTTTTCCATAAAAAGGCAACAAGTGAAGCCTAATGGGAAATATGCAGATGTATGCAAATGACAGTTTGGAAGGGGAGCCCAGAGGCCTATGTGAGATTAAAGCTCTCCTGGCTGGAGAGGCTCTGGAGAAGACTGTTATCATACTGTTTCAGTGTCTCAGTACAGCACTATATAGACTGTTATCATACTGTTTCAGTGTCTCAGTACAGCACTATATAGACTGTTATCATACTGTTTCAGTGTCTCAGTACAGCACTATATAGACTGTTATCATACTGTTTCAGTGTCTCAGTACAACACTATATAGACTGTTATCGTACTGTTTCAGTGTCTCAGTACAGCACTATATAGACTGTTATCATACTGTTTCAGTGTCTCAGTACAGCACTATATAGACTGTTATCATACTGTTTCAGTGTCTCAGTACAGCACTATATAGACTGTTATCATACTGTTTCAGTGTCTCAGTACAACACTATATAGACTGTTATCGTACTGTTTCAGTGTCTCAGTACAGCACTATATAGACTGTTATCATACTGTTTCAGTGTCTCAGTACAGCACTATATAGACTGTTATCATACTGTTTCAGTGTCTCAGTACAGCACTATATAGACTGTTATCGTACTGTTTCAGTGTCTCAGTACAGCACTATATAGACTGTTATCGTACTGTTTCAGTGTCTCAGTACAGCACTATATAGACTGTTATCGTACTGTTTCAGTGTCTCAGTACAGCACTATATAGACTGTTATCGTACTGTTTCAGTGTCTCAGTACAGCACTAAAGACTGTTATCGTACTGTTTCAGTGTCTCAGTACAGCACTATATAGACTGTTATCGTACTGTCTCAGTACAGCACTATAGACTGTTATCGTACTGTTTCAGTGTCTCAGTACAGCACTATATAGACTGTTATCGTACTGTCTCAGTACAGCACTATATAGACTGTTATTGTACTGTTTCAGTGTCTCAGTACAGCACTATATAGACTGTTATCGTACTGTTTCAGTGTCTCAGTACAGCACTATATAGACTGTTATCATACTGTTTCAGTGTCTCAGTACAGCACTATATAGACTGTTATCGTACTGTCTCAGTACAGCACTATATAGACTGTTATCGTACTGTTTCAGTGTCTCAGTACAGCTCCATATAGACTGTTATCATACTGTTTCAGTGTCTCAGTACAGCACTATATTGACTGTTATCGTACTGTCTCAGTGTCTCAGTAAACCACTATATAGACTGTTATCGTACTGTTTCAGTGTCTCAGTACAGCACTATATAGACTGTTATCGTACTGTTTCAGTGTCTCAGTAAACCACTATATAGACTGTTATCGTACTGTCTCAGTACAGCACTATAGACTGTTATCGTACTGTTTCAGTGTCTCAGTACAGCACTATATAGACTGTTATCGTACTGTCTCAGTACAGCACTATATAGACTGTTATCGTACTGTCTCAGTACAGCACTATATAGACTGTTATCGTACTGTCTCAGTACAGCACTATAGACTGTTATCGTACTGTTTCAGTGTCTCAGTACAGCACTATATAGACTGTTATCGTACTGTCTCAGTACAGCACTATATAGACTGTTATCGTACTGTTTCAGTGTCTCAGTACAGCACTATATAGACTGTTATCGTACTGTTTCAGTGTCTCAGTACAGCACTATATAGACTGTTATTGTACTGTTTCAGTGTCTCAGTACAGCACTATATAGACTGTTATTGTACTGTTTCAGTGTCTCAGTACAGCACTATATAGACTGTTATCGTACTGTTTCAGTGTCTCAGTACAGCACTATATAGACTGTTATCGTACTGTCTCAGTACAGCACTATATAGACTGTTATCGTACTGTTTCAGTGTCTCAGTACAGCACTATATAGACTGTTATCGTACTGTTTCAGTGTCTCAGTACAGCACTATATAGACTGTTATCGTACTGTTTCAGTGTCTCAGTACAGCACTATATAGACTGTTATCGTACTGTTTCAGTGTCTCAGTACAGCACTAAAGACTCCTATCACTATCTAACTGAGCTACTATTGGGGAGGGGAACAGACGCTACCATTGACTTCTTCATTCTATTCAGTCATTTTTGCCATAACACTGTCAACAATTGGCCGTACCTCTGCATTGACGTGCCATTTGCCACTGACCTTTGTCAGACAATAAAGAATATATATTGAATGTCATATATTGAATTTGATGTATTGATTTTGGGATATTTGACCAGCTGTCACAATGTCCTGAGGTGGGGGCATAGAGTTTTCCCTCAGGGACACCAGAGGCTGCCTCCGGAGCCCTCGCATGTGACATGATGGATGTGATTCAGAGAGCCAGTCTTTCACAGCCTCTCACAGATTGATATGTGTCTGTCAGTGAGTTACTGTAGAGGCTCAATCTGTACGACTACCCCCTCCAGTCCTCCACCGTTCACGGTCCACTTCCACTTTATCCCCTTGCCCCTGACTCTCTCTAACCTGAGCCCAGCCAGTCACCGAGACGGTTACAGATGTATCACACATCCGGGAGGCGTTGTTACGGAAACCCGGCGGTCATGATGGCTACAATCCATGGATGTATGAGAGTAAATGGACACCGTTACATCTCTGGCCGTGTGTGGAGTATAACTCTGTTGGTAGAGCATGGCACTTGTGGGTTCGATTCCTGCGGGGGACCAGTACGAAGGAAGTATGAACATGTATGCTCTCACTACTGTATGTCTCTCTGGACAAGAATGTCTGCTAAATGACAAGACTTTTTTTTTATGATGTAAACGTGGCAACCAACTGGCTCAAACCATTTTGGCTCCAACCACAACAGTCAGGTGTAGCGCGGCACGGTCTACAGGTGTAGCAGTCTACAGGTGTAGCAGTCTACAGGTGTGCAGCGGAGACTACAGGTGTCAGACTACAGGTCTCAGTACAGCACTACAGGTGTAACAGTCTACAGGTGTAACAGTCTACAGGTGTAGCAGTCTACAGGTGTAACAGTCTACAGGTGTAACAGTCTACAGGTGTAACAGCCTACAGGTGTAGCAGTCTACAGGTGTAGCAGTCTACAGGTGTAACAGCCTACAGGTGTAATAGTCTACAGGTGTAGCAGTCTACAGGTGTAACAGCCTACAGGTGTAATAGTCTACAGGTGTAATAGTCTACAGGTGTAATAGTCTACAGGTGTAGCAGTCTACAGGTGTAGCAGTCTACAGGTGTAGCAGTCTACAGGTGTAATAGTCTATAGGTGTAGCAGCCTACAGGTGTAGCAGCCTACAGGTGTAGCAGTCTACAGGTGTAACAGCCTACAGGTGTAATAGTCTACAGGTGTAGCAGTCTACAGGTGTAGCAGTCTACAGGTGTAGCAGTCTACAGGTGTAATAGTCTACAGGTGTAACAGTCTACAGGTGTAGCAGTCTACAGGTGTAGCAGTCTACAGGTGTAGCAGTCTACAGGTGTAATAGTCTACAGGTGTAGCAGTCTACAGGTGTAGCGCGGCGCGGTCTACAGGTGTAGCAGTCTACAGGTGTAGCAGTCTACAGGTGTAACAGTCTACAGGTGTAATAGTCTACAGGTGTAATAGTCTACAGGTGTAATAGTCTACAGGTGTAGCAGTCTACAGTAGCAGTCTATAGGTGTAACAGTCTACAGGTGTAGCAGCCTACAGGTGTGTCTGTTTCAGTGTCTCAGTCTACAGCAGTCTATAGGTGTAACAGTCTACAGGTGTAGCAGTCTACAGGTGTAATAGTCTACAGTGTAGCAGGTGTAGTACAGCACTATAGGTGTAGCAGTCTACAGGTGTAGCAGTCTACAGGTCTAAGCAGTCTACAGGTGTACAGTCTACAGGTGTAGACAGTTACAGGTGTAGCAGTCTACAGGTGTTGCAGTCTACAGGTGTAGCAGTCTGTTACAGTGTCTAACAGTCTACAGGTGTAGCAGTCTACAGGTGTAACAGTCTACAGGTGTAACAGTCTACAGGTGTAACAGTCTACATTTGTAATAGTCTACAGGTGTAGCAGTCTACAGGTGTAGCAGTCTACAGGTGTAGCGCGGAGCGGTCTACAGGTGTAGCAGACTACAGGTGTAACAGTCTACAGGTGTAGCAGTCTACAGGTGTAACAGTCTACAGGTGTAACAGTCTACAGGTGTAGCAGCCTACAGGTGTAATAGTCTACAGGTGTAACAGTCTACAGGTGTAACAGCCTACAGGTGTAGCAGTCTACAGGTGTAGCAGTCTACAGGTGTAACAGCCTACAGGTGTAATAGTCTACAGGTGTAGCAGTCTACAGGTGTAACAGCCTACAGGTGTAATAGTCTACAGGTGTAATAGTCTACAGGTGTAATAGTCTACAGGTGTAGCAGTTACAGGTGATATTTGCAGTCCAGGTGTCACAGTCTACAGGTGTAATAGTCTATAGGTGTAGCAGCCTACAGGTGTAGCAGCCTACAGGTGTAGCAGTCTACAGGTGTAACAGCCTACAGGTGTAATAGTCTACAGGTGTAGCAGTCTACAGGTGTAGCAGCCTACAGGTGTAGCAGTCTACAGGTGTAATAGTCTACAGGTGTAACAGTCTACAGGTGTAGCAGGTACAGGTGTAGCAGTCTACAGGTGTAGCAGTCTACAGGTGTAGCAGTCTACAGGTGTAGCCCAGTCCAGGTGTAGCAGTCTACAGGTGAGACGGTCTACAGGTGTAGCAGTCTACAGGTGTAGCAGTCTACAGGTGTAACAGTCTACAGGTGTAATAGTCTACAGGTGTAATAGTCTACAGGTGTAATAGTCTACAGGTGTAGCAGTCTACAGGTGTAGCAGTCTACAGGTGTAACAGTCTACAGGTGTAGCAGCCTACAGGTGTAATAGTCTACAGGTGTAATAGTCTACAGGTGTAGCAGTCTATAGGTGTAACAGTCTACAGGTGTAATAGTCTACAGGTGTAATAGTCTACAGGTGTAGCAGTCTATAGGTGTAGCAGTCTACAGGTGTAGCAGTCTACAGGTCTAACAGTCTACAGGTGTAACAGTCTACAGGTGTAGCAGTCTACAGGTGTAGCAGTCTACAGGTGTAACAGTCTACAGGTGTAACAGTCTACAGGTGTAACAGTCTACATTTGTAATAGTCTACAGGTGTAGCAGTCTACAGGTGTAGCAGTCTACAGGTGTAATAGTCTATAGGTGTAGCAGCCTACAGGTGTAGCAGCCTACAGGTGTAGCAGTCTACAGGTGTAACAGCCTACATGTGTAATAGTCTACAGGTGTAGCAGCCTACAGGTGTAGCAGTCTACAGGTGTAGCAGTCTACAGGTGTAATAGTCTACAGGTGTAGCAGTCTACAAGTGTAGCAGTCTACAGGTGTAGCAGTCTACAGGTGTAGCAGTCTACAGGTGTAATAGTCTACAGGTGTAACAGTCTACAGGTGTAACAGTCTACAGGTGTAGCAGTCTACAGGTGTAGCAGTCTACAGGTGTAGCAGTCTACAGGTGTAACAGTCTACAGGTGTAGCAGTCTACAAGTATAGCAGTCTACAGGTGTAGCAGTCTACAGGTGTAACAGTCTACAGGTGTAACAGTCTACAGGTGTAACAGTATACAGGTGTAGCAGCCTACAGGTGTAATAGTCTACAGGTGTAGCAGTCTACAGGTGTAGCAGTCTACAGGTGTAGCAGTCTACAGGTGTAATAGTCTATAGGTGTAGCAGCCTACAGGTGTAGCAGCCTACAGGTGTAACAGCCTACATGTGTAATAGTCTACAGGTGTAGCAGCCTACAGGTGTAGCAGTCTACAGGTGTAGCAGTCTACAGGTGTAGCAGTCTACAGGTGTAGCAGTCTACAAGTGTAGCAGTCTACAGGTGTAGCAGTCTACAGGTGTAGCAGTCTACAGGTGTAATAGTCTACAGGTGTAACAGTCTACAGGTGTAACAGTCTACAGGTGTAGCAGTCTACAGGTGTAGCAGTCTACAGGTGTAATAGTCTACAGGTGTAGCAGTCTACAGGTGTAGCGCGGCGCGGTCTACAGGTGTAGCAGTCTACAGGTGTAACAGTCTACAGGTGTAGCAGCCTACAGGTGTAATAGTCTACAGGTGTAGCAGTCTACAGGTGTAGCAGTCTACAGGTGTAACAGTCTACAGGTGTAGCAGCCTACAGGTGTAATAGTCTACAGGTGTAGCAGTCTACAGGTGTAGCAGTCTATAGGTGTAACAGTCTACAGGTGTAACAGTC
>NC_088237.1:16951635-16964135 GCF_036934945.1 Oncorhynchus masou masou
CAGTTAGTGTAGTTAGAGCCGTTAGTGTAGTTAGAGAAGTTAGTTTAGTTAGAGCAGTTAGTGTAGTTAGAGAAGTTAGTTTAGTTAGAGCAGTTAGTGTAGTTAGAGCAGTTAGTGTATTTAGAACAGTTGTAGCAGTTAGTGTAGTTTGAGAAAGAGCAGTTAGTGTAGTTAGAACAGTTAGTGTAGTTAGAACAGTTAGTGTAGTTAGAGAAGTTAGAGCAAGAGCATTTAGTGTAGTTACAGCAGTTAGTGTAGTTAGAGAAGTTAGTGTAGTTAAAGCAGTTAGAGGAGTAAGTGTAGTTAGATCAGTTAGTTTAGTTAGAGCAGTTAGTGTAGTTAGAGAAGTTAGTGTAGTTAGAGCAGTTAGTGTAGTTAGAGCAGTTAGTGGAGTTAGTGTAGTTAGAGTAGTTAGTGTAGTTAGAGAAGTTAGTGTAGTTAGAGCAGTTAAAGAAGTTAGTGTAGTTAGTGTAGTTATAGAAGTTAGTGTAGTCAGAGAAGATAGAACAGTTAGTGTAGTTAGATCAGTTAGTGCAGTTAGAGCAGTTAAAGAAGTTAGTGTAGTTAAAGAAGTTAGTGTAGTTAGAGAAGTTAGTGTAGTTAGATAAGTTAGTGTAGTTAGATAAGTTAGTGTAGTTAGTGTAGTTAGAGCCATTAGTGTAGTTAGATAAGTTAGTGTAGTTAGAGAAGTTAGTGTATTTAGAACAGTTAGAGCAGTTAGTGTAGTTAGAGCAGTTAGTGTAGTTAGAACAGTTAGTGTAGTTAGAGAAGTTAGAGTAGTTAGAGAAGTTAGTGTAGTTAGAGCAGTTAGTGTAGTTGGAGAAGTTAGAGCAGTTAGTGTAGTTAGAGAAGTTAGTGTAGTTAGAGCAGTTAGTGGAGTTAGTGTAGTTAGAGCAGTTAGTGTAGTTAGAGCAGTTAGTGTAGTTAGAGCAGTTAAAGAAGTTAGTGTAGTTAGTGTAGTTATAGAAGTTAGTGTAGTTAGAGAAGATAGAACAGTTAGTGTAGTAAGATCAGTTAGTGCAGTTAGAGCAGTTAAAGAAGTTAGTGTAGTTAAAGAAGTTAGTGTAGTTAGATAAGTTAGTGTAGTTAGATAAGTTAGTGTAGTTAGTGTAGTTAGTGTAGTGAGAGCCGTTAGTGTAGTTAGATAAGTTAGTGTAGTTAGAGAGGTTAGTGTATTTAGAACAGTTAGAGCAGTTAGTGTAGTTAGAGCAGTTAGATCAGCCAGTGTAGTTAGAAGTTAGTGTAGTTAGAGCAGTTAGTGTAGTTAGAGCAGTTAGAGAAGTCAGTGTAGTTAGATAAGTTAGAGCAGTTAGCTAGCAGCTGGTGAAATAGGAGCCTCTCCCAGAGTATCACCCACTCTAGAGAGGGGAAACACAGCCAAACACACAACAGAACTCTGCCAAACCATCCTCTCCCTCTATCCCATTCTCTTCTCCTCTCATCCCCCCGTTTCGTTCCCCAAGCATGAGCAATTCACAGTTAAACTAATTCAATTTTCCTCCCGGCCAGGCCCACATGGGACAGCATTGGAATTCTGGTTTGTCATGATAAAATGATTACACGGCATTGTGTTTCTGCCGGGGCAGCTCCTGACGCATTTATTACAATCTGTCAGGACCCATGTAGATCGTCCGGCTCTCTCTCCTCCGCCGCCACACACCCTCCCCCCCTCCTCGGCCGAATAGGATATGCCTTATGAGATACGTCGCTCCTGGCAGACGCATAATCTGATTACATCCTCTAGATTAAAAATATATTGAATTTTATCTTCCTTCGTTCCTCTCCTCACACTCTTGCACTATCCTATCTCTCTTTTTTCTCTCCATCTCCCTCGTCCTCTCTCCCATTCTCTCCCTACTCCTGCGATGGAGAGATACTCGTTGAATCTTTCACTCTATCTCTCTTTCTCATTCCCTCTCTCTTTCTCATTCCCTCTCTCTCTCATTCCCTCTCTCTCTCATTCCCTCTCTCTCAGGTTTATATTACAGCTTCTTATTCTTCAAATTGGTTCTCCCTCCCCCTCCCTCCTCCCTCCTCCCGTCCTGTCAGCTATCTGTCAAGTGTGATTTGGGGCGGCCTGTCAATCAGAGAGGGGGGACATGCACGCACATACACACACACACACACACACACACACACCCACACTGCACTTCAGACATGAGAGAGGGGGGTTATGGGTAATGGGCAATGTCCGTCACTTAGAGCCACTGGGCGGTGTTTGTGTGTAGTGTGTAGAAGTGTGTGTCTTGTCTATCCGATCACTCTTTCCATCAGCCAACCAATTCTTGTTGTGATTCCATAGTTGTCGACACCACTGTCCCCTCTTTCCCCGTCCTCTCTTCTACCCCCCATCCCATCCTCTCTTCTACCCCCCATCCCATCCCCTCTTCATCCCCCATCCCATCCCCTCTTTATCCCCCCATCCCATCCTCTCTTTATCCCTCATCCCATCCTCTCTTTATCCCTCATCCCATCCTCTCTTTATCCCTCATCCCATCCTCTCTTTATCCCTCATCCCATCCTCTCTTCATCCCCCATCCCATCCTCTCTTCATCCCCCCATCCCATCCTCTCTTTATCCCCCATCCATCCCATCCTCTCTTCATCCCCCCCCATCCCATCCCTCTTCATCCCCCCATCCCATCCTCTCTTCATCCCCCCATCCCATCCTCTCTTCATCCCCCCATCCCATCCTCTCTTCATCCCCCCATCCCATCCTCTCTTTATCCCCCCATCCCATCCTCTCTTTATCCCCCCATCCCATCCTCTCTTTATCCCCCATCCCATCCTCTCTTTATCCCCCATCCCATCCTCTCTTCATCCCCCCATCCCATCCTCTCTTCATCCCCCCATCCCATCCTCTCTTCATCCCCCCATCCCATCCTCTCTTCATCCCCCATCCCATCCTCTCTTTATCCCTCATCCCATCCTCTCTTCATCCCCCCATCCCATCCTCTCTTCATCCCCCATCCCATCCTCTCTTTATCCCCCATCCTCTCTTCATCCCCCCATCCCATCCTCTCTTCATCCCCCCATCCCATCCTCTCTTCATCCCCCATCCCATCCTCTCTTTATCCCCCCATCCCATCCTCTCTTCATCCCCCATCCCCCCATCCTCTCTTCATCCCCCCATCCCATCCTCTCTTCATCCCCCATCCCATCCTCTCTTCATCCCCCATCCCATCCTCTCTTTATCCCCCCATCCCATCCTCTCTTCATCCCCCCATCCCATCCTCTCTTTATCCCCCCCCCCATCCCATCTCTCTTCATCCCCCATCCCATCCTCTCTTTATCCCCCATCCCATCCTCTCTTTATCCCCCCCCATCCCATCCTCTCTTCATCCCCCCATCCCATCCTCTCTTCATCCCCCATCCCATCCTCTCTTTATCCCCCATCCCATCCTCTCTTTATCCCTCATCCCATCCTCTCTTCATCCCCCCATCCCATCCTCTCTTCATCCCCCCATCCCATCCTCTCTTCATCCCCCATCCCATCCTCTCTTTATCCCCCCATCCCATCCTCTCTTCATCCCCCATCCCATCCTCTCTTCATCCCCCCCATCCCATCCATCTCTTCATCCCCCATCCCATCCTCTCTTCATCCCCCATCCCATCCTCTCTTTATCCCCCATCCCATCCTCTCTTTATCCCCCCATCCCATCCTCTCTTTATCCCCCCATCCCATCCTCTCTTTATCCCCCCATCCCATCCTCTCTTTATCCCCCCATCCCATCCTCTCTTTATCCCCCATCCCATCCTCTCTTCATCCCCCCATCCCATCCTCTCTTCATCCCCCATCCCATCCTCATCTTCATCCCCCATCCCATCCTCTCTTCATCCCCCCATCCCATCCTCTCTTCATCCCCCATCCCATCCTCTCTTCATCCCCCATCCCATCCTCTCTTTATCCCTCCCCATCCTCTCTTCATCCCCCCATCCCATCCTCTCTTCATCCCCCATCCCATCCTCTCTTTATCCCCCATCCTCTCTTCATCCCCCATCCCATCCTCTCTTCATCCCCCATCCCATCCTCTCTTTATCCCCCCATCCCATCCTCTCTTCATCCCCCCATCCCATCCTCTCTTCATCCCCCCCATCCCATCCTCTCTTCATCCCCCCCATCCCATCCTCTCTTCATCCCCCCATCCCATCCTCTCTTCATCCCCCCATCCCATCCTCTCTTCATCCCCCATCCCATCCTCTCTTTATCCCTCATCCCATCCTCTCTTCATCCCCCATCCCATCCTCTCTTCATCCCCCATCCCATCCTCTCTTTATCCCCCATCCTCTCTTCATCCCCCCATCCCATCCTCTCTTCATCCCCCCATCCCATCCTCTCTTCATCCCCCATCCCATCCTCTCTTTATCCCCCCATCCCATCCTCTCTTCATCCCCCCATCCCATCTCTTCATCCCCCCCATCCCATCCCTCTTCATCCCCCCATCCCATCCCCTCTTTATCCCCCATCCCATCCTCCTCTCTTCATCCCCCATCCCATCCTCTCTTCATCCCCCATCCCATCCTCTCTTCATCCCCCCATCCCATCCCTCTTTATCCCCCCATCCCATCCTCTCTTCATCCCCCCCATCCCATCCTCTCTTCATCCCCCATCCCATCCTCTCTTCATCCCCCATCCCATCCTCTCTTTATCCCCCATCCCATCCTCTCTTCATCCCCCATCCCATCCTCTCTTCATCCCCCCATCCCATCCTCTCTTCATCCCCCATTCCATCCTCTCTTTATCCCCCATCCCATCCTCTCTTCATCCCCCATCCCATCATCTCTTCATCCCCCCATCCCATCATCTCTTCATCCCCCCATCCCATCCTCTCTTCTTCCCTCTCATTTGATAGGAGAGGCAAGGGAGAGTCAAAGCACAGAGGCATGGTCCCAAAGGGAGTCATTAAACCACTGTGGCACACACACAAAACACACACACACACACACAGTCCTGTCTCTATCTCTGTACCACCAGAGCCTTCCAGCAAGTCTATGGCCCACTCTGTCACTCCTCTCATCCTGGCCCTGTACTGACCCTCTATCTGTCACTCCTCTCATCCTGGCCCTGTACTGACCCTCTATCTGTCACTCCTCTCATCCTGGCCCTGTACTGACCCTCTATCTGTCACTCCTCTCATCCTGGCCCTGTACTGACCCTCTATCTGTCACTCCTCTCGTCCTGGCCCTGTACTGACCCTCTATCTGTCACTCCTCTCGTCCTGGCCCTGTACTGACCCTCTATCTGTCACTCCTCTCATCCTGGCCCTGTACTGACCCTCTATCTGTCACTCCTCTCATCCTGGCCCTGTACTGACCCTCTCTCTGTCACTCCTCTCATCCTGGCCCTGTACTGACCCTCTATCTGTCACTCCTCTCATCCTGGCCCTGTACTGACCCTCTATCTGTCACTCCTCTCGTCCTGGCCCTGTACTGACCCTCTATCTGTCACTCCTCTCGTCCTGGCCCTGTACTGACCCTCTATCTGTCACTCCTCTCGTCCTGGCCCTGTACTGACCCTCTATCTGTCACTGACAGCTACACAGCTGGCCCTACATCAATGACATGACAGAATTTAGACCACACTAATAGACATGCAGTGTGAGCTGACACTGTTCTTTAATTCTGAGTGGTCTCTTCTACACTGTATATTTCTATCTACGCATTATGTCAAGTTGTTCATTACAACATATAACAATGTTATGTCTGTCAGTCAAGACTCTACCGCAAAGCAATGAGTCGATCACAATCACTTATACCCTCTCTATCACTGTTATACATACCAGAGTGTATTGTTTGTTGCTCTTTTTCACACGTGTGTGCGTGCGCAAGATTCTCCTCAGACACCGGCATTAATCAAGAGTATTCATTAGACTCTGTAATCATTTCCTTTCCCTAAGGCCGTACTACATGAGGTTGTCGACCTCCCTGTAACATTCTGCAACTGTTGTGAGACACATAACAACATATTCGTCCCAGGTAGGTGATTGGATCTGTCCTTTCCAGTGGTGGGACGTTCAGCCAGGAAGTTGGGGGGAGGTAGATCGTCTTCCAGCTTGGTAATTCCACTCTTCGATATTGGATGAAGAAACCAGGTATGGTTTTTATCAGGCCCCTGACAGAAATGAGTTGAACAGATGTAAGATATTATTCCTAATATTGAGTTGCACCCCCTTTTGCCCTCAGAACAGCCTCAATTCGTTGGGTCATGGACTCTACAAGGTGTAGAAAGCGTTCCACAGGGATGCTGGCCCATGTTGACTCCAATGCTTCCCACAGTTGTGTCAAGTTGACTGGATGTCCTTTGGGTGGTGGACAATTCTTCATACACAAGGGAAACTGTTGAGGGTGAAAAACCCAGCAGCGTTGCAGTTCTTGACAGACTCAAACCGCTGCACCTGGAACCTACCACCATACCTCGTTCAAAGGCCCTTAAATCTTTTGTCTTGCTCATTCACCCTCTGAATGGTACACACACACACAATCCATGTCTCAATTGTCTCAAGGCTTAAATATCCTCCTTTAACCTGTCTCCTCCCCTTCATCTACAATCATTGAAGTGGATTTAACAAGTGACATCAATAAGGGATCATATCTTTCACCTGGATTCACCTGGTCAGTCTGTCAGTGAAAGAGCAGGTGTTCTTAAGGTTTTGTAAACTCAGTGTTTATGTTTTATAGAGCAGAGAGTGTATGTTTTTTTTTTACACTGTAGCTGCATCTGAAATGGTACCCTATTCCCTATATAGTACACTACTTTTGTAGTCCCAAAGCAGTGCACTATATAGGGAATAGGTGGCCATTTCACAGCTTGTGTTATGTGTAATCCAGATCTGTCAGGGCATGTTTGGAGCCCTCCCCAAAGCCTGACCTTAGTGAGACCATGCACCTCACCGCACATCGCTCACTAAGATCAGGCTTTGGGGGGGGCTCCAAACATGCCCTGGCGGATGGCAGCTCGGCTTATCCCACACATATCCCCACCTGCAGTGTGTGTGTGTGTGTGTGTGTGTGTGTGTGTGTGTGTGTGTGTGCATGCCTGCGTGTTGTGAAACAGAGAGGGACCCAGAGAAACAATGCATATGGATGCTTCAACATATGCCTGATGGTGAACAGGGGAACATCAAATCCCACAAACACACATCTACACGACATGCCTTCCTACAATGAACATACATATGTACAAACCCACGTCACAAACGAGCACCCTCCATGCAAATGAATTGTCGCGCGTACTCACACAGCGTGCCACATCACAAATAGCAAGATTTAAACATCAACACCATGAAATATTCATGTGCCGGTCGCCCAGGCAGAACTAACACCAAAGGGATTTGTCTTCAGATCTGAAGACGCTACTGTCTCCATGCCTGTTCCCTGTTCTGTTCTCCTCAAAGCCTCCTCCCGTCAGAACATTCTACTGTCTCCATGCCTGTTCCCTGTTCTGTTCTCCTCAAAGCCTCCTCCCGTCAGAACATTCTACTGTCTCCGTGCTTGTTCCCTGTTCTGTTCTCCTCAAAGCCTCCTCCCGTCAGAACATTCTACTGTCTCCATGCCTGTTCCCTGTTCTGTTCTCCTCAAAGCCTCCTCCCGTCAGAACATTCTACTGTCTCCATGCCTGTTCCCTGTTCTGTTCTCCTCAAAGCCTCCTCCCGTCAGAACATTCTACTGTCTCCGTGCTTGTTCCCTGTTCTGTTCTCCTCAAAGCCTCCTCCCGTCAGAACATTCTACTGTCTCCATGCCTGTTCCCTGTTCTGTTCTCCTCAAAGCCTCCTCCCGTCAGAACATTCTACTGTCTCCATGCCTGTTCCCTGTTCTGTTCTCCTCAAAGCCTCCTCCCGTCAGAACATTCTACTGTCTCCATGCCTGTTCCCTGTTCTGTTCTCCTCAAAGCCTCCTCCCGTCAGAACATTCTACTGTCTCCGTGCCTGTTCCCTGTTCTGTTCTCCTCAAAGCCTCCTCCCGTCAGAACATTCTACTGTCTCAGTGCTGTTATGTTACAGAATTCTATTGTGTTGCTCTGACAATTCTAAGTATTGTTCTGAAATTCCACTATATTGCTGTCGCATTTCAGTATAGGCTGTTCCGGTGAGATGGGGGGAGAGGGTTAGTAGAAGAGAGAGGGTTAGGAGGGGAGAGAGGGTTAGTAGAAGAGAGAGGGTTAGGAGGGGAGAGAGGGTTAGTAGAAGAGAGAGGGTTAGGAGGGGAGAGAGGGTTAGGAGGGGAGAGAGGGTTAGGAGGGGGAGAGAGGGTTAGTAGAAGAGAGAGGGTTAGTAGAAGAGAGAGGGTTAGTAGAAGAGAGAGGGTTAGGAGGGGAGAGAGGGTTAGGAGGGGAGAGAGGGTTAGGAGGGGAGAGAGGGTTAGGAGAGGGTTAGGGGAGAGAGGGTTAGGGGATTTCAGGGGGAGAGAGGGTTAGTAGAAGAGAGAGGGTTAGGAGGGGGAGAGAGGGTTAGTAGAAGAGAGAGGGTTAGGAGGGGAGAGAGGGTTAGAAGGAGAGAGTAGAGGGAGAGGGAGAGGGTTAGGAGGGGGGAGAGAGGGTTAGGGGAGGGGGGAGACGGTTAGGAGGGAGAGAGGGTTAGTAGAAGAGAGAGGGTTAGTAGAAGAGAGAGGGTTAGGAGGGGAGAGGGTTAGGAGGGTTAGGAGGGGAGAGAGGGTTAGGAGGGGAGAGAGGGTTAGGAGGGAGAGAGGGTTAGGAGGGAGAGGAGGGGGGGAGAGAGGGTTAGGGAGGGGGAGAGAGGGTTAGGAGAGAGAGAGGGTTAGGGAGGGGAGAGAGGGTTAGTAGAAGAGAGAGGGTTAGAGGGGGAGGGGAGAGAGGGTTGAGGAGGGGGGAGAGAGGGTTAGGAGGGGGAGAGAGGGTTAGAGAAGAGAGAGGGTTAGGGGGGAGAGAGGGTTAGGAGGGGAGAGAGGGTTAGTAGAAGAGAGAGGGTTAGGAGGGGAGAGAGGGTTAGGAGGGGAGAGAGGTTTAGGAGGGGAGAGAGGGTTAGGGGGGAGAGAGGGTTAGGAGGGGAGAGAGGGTTAGTAGAAGAGAGAGGGTTAGGGGGGGAGAGAGGGTTAGGAGGGGGAGAGAGGGTTAGGAGGAGAGGGAGGGGAGAGAGGGTTAGGAGGGGAGAGAGAGGGTTAGGGAGGGGGGAGAGAGGGTTAGGAGGGGAGAGAGGGTTAGGAGGGGAGAGAGGGTTAGGAGGGGAGAGAGGGTTAGGAGGGGGAGAGGGAGAGGAGAGGTTAGGGTAGGAAGAGAGAGGGTTAGGGAGAGGGGGAGAGAGGGTTAGGAGGGGAGAGAGGAGGAGAGAGGGAGAGAGAGGGTTAGTAGGAAGAGAGAGGGTTAGTAGGAAGAGAGAGGGTTAGGAGGGGGAGAGAGGGTTAGTAGGGGAGAGAGGGTTAGTAGAAGAGAGAGGGTTAGGAGGAGAGAGGGTTAGGGGGGAGAGAGGGTTAGGGAGAGGGGAGAGAGAGAGGGTTAGTAGAAGAGAGAGGGTTAGGAGGGGAGAGAGGGTTAGTAGAAGAGAGAGGGTTAGGAGGGGAGAGAGGGTTAGGAGGGGAGAGAGGGTTAGGGGTTAGGGGAGGAGAGGGTTAGGGTAGAGAGGGTTAGGAGAGAGAGGGTTAGGGGAGGGGAGAGAGGGTTAGGAGGGGGAGAGAGGGTAGGAGGGGGAGGGGAGAGAGGGTTAGGAGGGAAGAGAGAGGGTTAGGAGGGGAGAGAGGGTTAGGAGGGAGAGAGGTTTAGGAGGGGGGAGAGAGAGGGTTAGGAGGGGAGAGAGGGTTAGGAGGGGGAGAGAGGGTTAGGAGGGGGAGAGAGGGTTAGTAGAAGAGAGAGGGTTAGGAGGGGGAGAGAGGGTTAGGAGGGGAGAGAGAGGGTGAGGAGGGGGAGAGAGGGTTAGGAGGGGGAGAGAGGGTTAGGAGGGGGAGAGAGGGTTAGGAGAGAGGAGGGGAGAGAGGGTTAGGGAGGGGAGAGAGGGTTAGGAGGGGGGAGGGGGTTAGGAGAGGGTTAGGAGGGGGAGAGAGGGTTAGTAGAAGAGAGAGGGTTAGTAGGGGGAGAGAGGGTTAGTAGAAGAGAGAGGGTTAGGGTAGAAGAGAGAGGGTTAGGAGGGGGAGAGAGGGTTAGTAGAAGAGAGAGGGTTAGGAGGGGGGAGAGAGGGTTAGGAGGGGGAGAGAGGGTTAGGAGGGGGAGAGAGGGTTAGTAGAAGAGAGAGGGTTAGGAAGAGAGAGGGTTAGGAGGGGAGAGAGGGTTAGGGAGGGGAGAGAGGGTTAGGAGGAGGGAGGGAGGGGGAGAGAGGGTTAGGAGGAGGGGGAGAGAGGGTTAGTAGAAGAGAGAGGGTTAGGAGGGGGAGAGGGAGGGTTAGGGTTAGAAGAGAGAGGGTTAGGAGGGGGAGAGAGGGTTAGTAGAAGAGAGAGGGTTAGTAGAAGAGAGAGGGTTAGGAGGGGAGAGGTTTAGGAGGGGAGAGAGGGTTAGGAGGGGAGAGAGGGTTAGGAGGGGGAGAGAGGGTTAGTAGAAGAGAGAGGGTTAGGAGGGGAGAGAGGGTTAGGAGGGGAGAGAGGGTTAGGAGGGGGAGAGAGGGTTAGTAGAAGAGAGAGGGTTAGTAGAAGAGAGAGGGTTAGGAGGGGGAGAGAGGGTTAGGAGGGGAGAGAGGGTTAGGAGGGGGAGAGAGGGTTAGGAGGGGGAGAGAGGGTTAGTAGGGGGGGAGAGAGGGTTAGTAGAAGAGAGAGGGTTAGGAGGGGAGAGAGGGTTAGGAGGGGAGAGAGGGTTAGGAGGGGAGAGAGGGTTAGGAGGGGAGAGAGGGTTAGGAGGGGAGAGGGAGGAGGGAGAGGAGGGGAGAGAGGGTTAGTAGGAGAGGGTTAGTAGAAGAGAGAGGGTTAGGAGGGGAGAGAGGGTTAGGAGGGGAGAGAGGGTTAGGAGGGGGGGAGAGGGTTAGGACGGGGAGAGAGGGTTAGGAGGGGGAGAGAGGGTTAGGAGGGGGAGAGAGGGTTAGGAGAGGGGAGAGAGGGTTAGGGAGAGAGGGTTAGGAGGAGAGAGAGGGTTAGGAGGAGAGAGAATTAGGAGGGGAGAGAGGGTTAGGAGGGTAGGAGGGGAGAGAGGGTTAGGAGGGGAGAGAGGGTTAGGGAGAGAGGGGGAGAGGGTTAGGAGGAGGAGAGAGGGTTAGGGGAGGGGGAGAGAGGGTTAGGAGGGTTAGGGGGAGAGAGGGTTAGGGAGGAGGGGAGGGGGAGAGAGGGTTAGGAGGGGGAGAGAGGGTTAGGAGGAGAGAGAGGGTTAGGAGGGGAGAGAGGGTTAGGAGGGGAGAGAGGGTTAGGAGAGAGGGTTAGGAGGAGGAGAGAGGGTTAGGAGGAGAGAGGGTTAGGAGGAGAGAGAGGGTTAGGAGGGGAGAGAGGGTTAGGAGGGGAGAGAGGGTTAGGAGGAGAGAGAGGGTTAGGAGAGAGGGTTAGGAGGGAGAGAGAAGGTTAGGAGGAGAGAGAGGGTTAGGAGGGGAGAGAGGGTTAGGAGGAGAGAGAGGGTTAGGAGGAGAGAGAGGGTTAGGAGGGGAGAGAGGGTTAGGAGAGAGGGTTAGGAGGAGGAGAGAGGGTTAGGAGGAGGACAGAGGGTTAGGAGAGAGGGTTAGGAGGAGAGAGAGGGTTAAGAGGATAGAGAGGGTTAGGAGGGGAGAGAGGGTTAGGAAGGGAGAGAGGGTTAGGAAGGGAGAGAGGGTTAGGAGGGGAGAGAGGGTTAGGAGGAGGAGAGAGGATTAGGAGAGAGGGTTAGGGGAGAGAGAGGGTTAGGAGGGGAGAGAGGGTTCGGAGGGGAGAGAGGGTTAGAAGGGGAGAGAGGGTTAGAAGGGGAGAGAGGGTTAGGAGGAGAGAGAGGGTTAGGAGGAGAGAGAGGGTTAGGAAGAGAGAGAGGGTTAGGAGGAGGGGAGAGAGGGTTAGGAGAGAGGGTTAGGAGGAGAGAGAGGGTTAGGAGGGGAGAGAGGGTTAGGAAGGGAGAGAGGGTTAGGAGGGGAGAGAGGGTTAGGAGGGGAGAGAGGGTTAGGAGGAGGAGAGAGGGTTAGGAGGGGGACAGAGGGTTAGGAGAGAGGGTTAGGAGGAGAGAGAGGTTAGGAGGAGAGAAAGGGTTAGAAGGGGAGAGAGGGTTAGGAGGAGAGAGAGGGTTAGGAGGGGAGAGAGGGTTAGGAGGAGAGAGAGGGTTAAGAAGAGAGAGAGGGTTAGGAGGGGAGAGATGGTTAGGAGGGAAGAGCGTGGGTTAGGAGGGGAGAGCGTGGGTTAGGAGGGGAGAGGGTTAGGAGGGGAGAGGGTTGTGGGTTAGGAGAGGGGGGAGAGTGTGGGTTAGGAGGGGTGAGGGTTAGGAGGGAAGAGCGTGGGTTAGGAGGGGAGAGTGTGGGTTAGGAGGGGAGAGTGTGGGTTAGGAGGGGAGAGTGTGGGTTAGGATGGGGAGAGCGTGGGTTAGGAGGGGAGAGCGTGGGTTAGGAGAGGGAGAGGTGGGTTAGGAGGGGGGGAGAGGGTTAGGAGGAGGGAGAGGGGGTTAGGAGGGGAGAGCGAGGGTTAGGA
>NC_088237.1:16969135-17011635 GCF_036934945.1 Oncorhynchus masou masou
TGGCGCTTGCTGGACTTTCTTGGGCGCCCTGAAGCCTTCTTCACACCAATTGAACCGCTCTACTTGAAGTTCTTGATGATCCAAAAAATGTTTGATTTAGGTGCAATCTTACTGGCAGTGAACAATGATTCTGAGCACCACCCTCCCTTTGAAGCTTCCAGGCTGTTATTCGAACTCAAGCAGCATGACAGAGTGATCTCCAGCCTTGTCCTCGTCAACACTCACACCTGTGTTACCGAGAGAATCACTGACATGATGTCAGCTGGTCCTTTTGTGGCAGGGCTGAAATACAGTGGAAATGTTTTTTGGGATTCAGTTCATTTGCATGGCAAAGGGGGACTTTGCAATTAATTGCAATTCATCTGATCACTCTTCATAACATTCTGGAATATATGCAAATTTCCATCATACAAACTGAGGCAGCAGACTTTGTGAAAATTAACATTTGTGCCATTCGCAAAACATTTGGCACAGACTGTACTATATAGACTCTCTCCCTCTCTCTAGCCTATACCTTTTTTCATCCCTCTATTCCTCACGTTCTTTCTCCATCTACCCTTCTCTTCTCCCATTTACTATTTTCCTCTTAACATATTACACAATATGGTGCTGGGGGCTGGTGCCTAGCTGGAGGGAGGCTTGAGGGGGAACAGGAGAGAGCGAGATGGAGGGGAGAGAGAGGAGGAGGAGAGGGGAGGCTGGAGATTTTCAGGCCTCTTTCACCCTTCTCTCCATCCCTCCTCCCTCCCCTGGGTGGGGAACTTATACAACATCCATTACTCTCTCCTCCTCTCTCTTAGTATCTGTGTTTTGATGATGTCACATGTCACATGATGACAGCATGGTATAATGACATCCCCTCTCACGTCATAATAGCCTTCACCCAATCGCCTTCACCTAATGCATCTCAATTGAGATCACTGTTCCCCTCGGCCATGATGCACCCACACACACCTCCCATACACACAGTATTTATCGGGTAGCACGGTGGCCCTCGTAGTGTGTAACGCATGCCTTCATAAAGGCTCATTCTGCATCTGTGAGGGTTCTGGCCTAATGGAGTTGATCTGTGGTGCCAGAGAGGGGGATAGCAGAGGAGAGGATGGGGGATAGAGGAGGAGAGGATGGGGGATAGGAGAGGATGGGGGATAGCGGAGGAGAGGATGGGGGATAGCGGAGGAGAGGATGGGGATAGCGGAGGAGAGGATGGGGATAGCGGAGGAGAGGATGGGGGATAGCGGAGGAGAGGATGGGGGATAGCGGAGGAGAGGATGGGGGTTAGCGGAGGAGAGGATGGGGGATAGAGGAGGAGAGGATGGGGATAGCAGAGGAGATTATGGGGGATAGAGGAGGAGAGGATGGGGATAGGAGAGGATGGGGGATAGCGGAGGAGAGGATGGGGGATAGCGGAGGAGAGGATGGGGGATGGGGGCGGAGGAGAGGATGGGGGATAGCGGAGGAGAGGATGGGGATAGCGGAGGAGAGGATGGGGATAGCGGAGGAGAGGATGGGGAGGAGGAGAGGATGGGGGATATGGGGCGGAGGAGAGGATGGGGGGATAGGATGGGGGGAGGAGAGGATGGGGGTAGCGGAGGAGAGGATGGGGGATAGGAGAGGAGGAGAGGATGGGGGGTAGCGGAGGAGAGGATGGGGGATAGAGGAGGAGAGGATGGGGGATAGCGGATGAGAGGATGGGGGATAGAGGAGGAGAGGATGGGGGATAGAGGAGGAGAGGATGGGGGATAGAGGAGGAGAGGATGGGGGATAGCGGAGGAGAGGATGGGGGATAGCGGAGGAGAGGATGGGGGATAGAGGAGGAGAGGATGGGGGATAGCGGATGAGAGGATGGGGGATAGCGGAGGAGAGGATGGGGGATAGAGGAGGAGAGGATGGGGGATAGAGGAGGAGAGGATGGGGGATAGAGGAGGAGAGGATGGGGGATGGGGGTGGGGGAGCGGAGGAGAGGATGGGGGTTAGCGGAGGAGAGGATGGGGGATAGCGGAGGAGAGGATGGGGGATAGCGGATGAGAGGATGGGGGATAGAGGAGGAGAGGATGGGGGATAGAGGAGCAGAGGATGCTGGATAGAGGAGGAGAGGATGGGGGATAGAGGAGGAGAGGATGGGGGTTAGCGGAGGAGAGAGGATGGGGGTTAGCGGAGGAGAGGATGGGGGATAGCGGAGGAGATGGGGATGGGGGGTAGCGGAGGAGAGGATGGGGGGGATAGAGGATGGGGAGAGGATGGGGGATAGGAGGAGGAGAGGATGGGGGATAGAGGAGGAGAGGATGGGGGTTAGCGGAGGAGAGGATGGGGGTTAGCGGAGGAGAGGATGGGGGATAGCGGAGGAGAGGATGGGGGATAGAGGAGGAGAGGATGGGGGATAGAGGAGGAGAGGATGGGGGATAGAGGAGGAGAGGATGGGGGGAGCGTAGGAGAGGATGGGGGATAGCGGAGGAGAGGATGGGGGATAGCGGATGAGAGGATGGGGATAGCGTAGAGGAGGAGAGGATGGGGATAGAGGATGGGGGATAGAGGATGGGGGATAGAGGATGGGGATAGAGGAGGAGAGGATGGGGGATAGAGGAGGGAGGGAGGGAGTGTCTTTACCCCCAGGCATGATGGGGGGGCTAAGGTGTGGAGGACGGAGAGAGCGATGTAGGAGGGTTTTTACCCTGGATGAGTGCGCTCACCCTTTGAATATCTCAGGGTAAAAGAGGCCCAGCGACACTATCTCCCCAATAGCCTAGTCTGTGCTGTTCACTCTCTCTCTCTCATTCTCCCTCTTTTCATCCCTCCGTCCCTCTCTCCAGCCAATTGGCAAACATGTTCAAATCTGCATAAATAAAGATCTGCATTTTCCTACCAGAGATGTGTTTCCATCAAATTGACGTAGTGGACATAAAAATGACTTGTGCAGTTCAATTCCCAGATACTGAATAAAAAAATACAAAATAAATGGGTTTCCGTCGCATTTTCAACTCTACTGATGGTTTTACGTTATATATTAAATGTGCCCACTCTGGTATTGGTATTGGCTCTCTAGCCAACAGCTCACAGATACAGTGCAGGTAGGCTTAAAGCGGACCAAAGAGCAAAATCATTTTATTTGTCATGTCACCAGAATAAGACCCTTGATATTTATTGTCAAGGAGCATTGTTCATCACCCTGCACTTTCACCACCCTGTGAAGTTAAATACTTATTTCATCTGTAGCCTAATAAACTGCAGCTTTCCTGAATGAGTTGTAATGGGAGAACCACAGAACATATCATCACGTGACTCCAAGTTTACGTCAAAATGATGGTCATTATGTCAATATTTGTGCATAAAATCATTTCCGTCATTTCTCGCATAATTACTTTTACAGCCTCAAAAAGATCCCAACTTGTGTAACACATTTTTGTTTTGTCGATATTTGGAAAGTTTACCGATTTAATGTCCTGTTTCCATCAGGCCTGTCCTGACATTTTATTTCATCCTATGTACTTTTACTCGCATGAAAAGTTTGGTTGAAAACCTGGTGAGTGAGACTCTTTCTCCTTCACCGTCTTTCTGTCTCCAGCTCATTGCTCAGTCAGCCTCTGTCCTTCTCTCTCTCTGTCACATACACTCTTCCCTCTCTTCTCTCGTTCTCTCTCACTCTTCCTCACATCCCTCATCAAATCTATTCACATGCTAATATCATTTTGATTTGTACAGAATGGATTATAAATTACATTTAAATGATCCAACCTTTATCATTTAAATGTACCATTGTATGTTCACCGTCATTACGTCTGGTATTAGTGTAGAAAGTGATATGAAAGGGTTAACAGTGACCCTTTAAGATGTGAAGACCGTGATGTCACTCAGCACCAGGGCTCGCCCAATCCCCTGTGGTGCATGGTATGGTGTCATAGAGAATAATCATACAGTATGGTATGAATATTGGGGGGGTGGGCCCCATCTTACATCATACCTTCAACACACCCGGCCGGACTTAAGACCTGGCACAGTCTCTGAGTTTGTCAGCCACACACACACACACACACACACACACACACACACACACACACACACACACACACACACACACACACAAGTGTTGAAGTGATCATGAGACATTTAGGAGTTTTAGGTTGGGTGTGAAAAAAGGGAGAGCTTTGCGAATGGTGTGTGTGTGTGTGTGTGTGTGTGTGAGTGTTTGTGTGTGAGTGAGCGCATGAAGACGTGTGTGCGTACATGCATGGGTATGTGTGTGTGTGTGTGTTAAGTGTGCACGTGCATACCCACGTGTGTGAGAACATGGCAGGTGTGGAAGCGAGTGTTACAAGAAGTGTGAAAGACAGATGGGCTGTTAGAAGGAGAGGAAGAGGGCCTGTGAAACGAGGGAACGACAACTAGAAAAAGAGGGAGGAGTTAAAGATGAGGAAGTCCGTGGGGATGGAGAGATGGGGAGGAGAGAGTTGGGGAGAGAGAGATGGAGAGGACAGACTTTGGGCGAGAGAGAGATGGGGAGGAGAGAGTTGGGGAGAGAGAGTTGGAGAGAGAGAGATGGGGAGGACAGACTTTGGGCGAGAGAGAGATGGGGAGGAGAGAGTTGGGGAGAGAGAGATGGGGAGGACAGACTTTGGGCGAGAGAGAGATGGGGAGGAGAGAGTTGGGGAGAGAGAGAGATTGGGAGGAGAGAGGATTTACAGGGAGAGAGAGAGTGAGAGATGGGGATGATAGATATGAGAAGGAGAGAGAGAGAGAGGGAGAGATGGGGATGATAGATATGAGAAGGAAGGGAGAGAGAGAGAGGGGGAGGAGATATGAGAAGGAAGAAGAGAGAGAGAGAGGGAGAGATGGGGAGGACAGAGATGATAGATTGAGGGAGAGAGAGAGATGACAGACTTTGGGCGAGGAGAGATGGGGAGGACAGACTTTGAGAGGAGAGATGGGGAGAGAGAGATGGGGATGATAGATATGAGTTGACAGGGGGAGAGATGGGGAGGACAGACTTTGGGCGAGAGAGAGATGGGGGGAGAGAGAGAGTTGTGAGGACCATGTTAACAGGGTAACCAGGGAGGGATATAGGGGGAGACTTTGGGGAGGAGAGACTTTGGGGAGGAGAGAGTTGGGGAGATGGGGAGGAGACTTTGGGGAGAGAGAGATGGGGAGGACAGACTTTGGGGAGAGAGAGATGGGGAGAGATGGGGAGGAGAGAGTTGGGGAGAGAGAGATGGGGAGGACAGACTTTGGGATGGGGAGAGAGATGGGGACAGAGGATGGGGAGAGTTGGGGAGGGATATATCTTGGGAGTGTGTCTCTGTGAGGACCATTTACAGGGTAACCAGGGAGGAGAGGGTGGGGAGATTGGGAGGGGAGATGGGGAGGATTTACAGTTGGGGAGAGAGAGAGAGTGGGGAGGACAGATGGGGATGATAGATATGAGAAGGAAGAAGAGAGAGAGAGAGGGAGAGATGGGGATGATAGATATCAGATTGGAGGAAGAGAGAGGGAGGGGGAGAGTTAGAGATGTGGGGTAAAGTAATGGAGAGACTGGAGAGAGACAGATGGAGGTAGGATTTGAAAGATAGAATCCAAAACCACATTCCAAGATTCAGGAGATTAAATACAAACAGTACTCAGATTGTCCCCTCCAGGAGTGTGTCTCTGTGAGGACCATGTAACCAGGGTAACCAGGGAGGGATATATCTTAGTGTGTCTCTGTGAGGACCATGTTAACAGGGTAACCAGGGAGGGATATATCTTAGTGTGTCTCTGTGAGGACCATGTTAACAGGGTAACCAGGGAGGGATATATCTTAGTGTGTCTCTGTGAGGACCATGTTAACAGGGTAACCAGGGAGGGATATATCTTAGTGTGTCTCTGTGAGGACCATGTTAACAGGGTAACCAGGGAGGGATATATCTTAGTGTGTCTCTGTGAGGACCATGTTAACAGGGTAACCAGGGAGGGATATATCTTAGTGTGTCTCTGTGAGGACCATGTTAACAGGGTATCCAGGGAGGGATATATCTTAGTGTGTCTCTGTGAGGACCATGTTAACAGGGTAACCAGGGAGGGATATATCTTAGTGTGTCTCTGTGAGAACCATGTTAACAGGGTAACCAGGGAGGGATATATCTTAGTGTGTCTCTGTGAGGACCATGTTAACAGGGTATCCAGGGAGGGATATATCTTAGTGTGTCTCTGTGAGGACCATGTAACCAGGGTAACCAGGGAGGGATATATATTAGTGTGTCTCTGTGAGGACCATGTTAACAGGGTAACCAGGGAGGGATATATCTTAGTGTGTCTCTGTGAGGACCATGTTAACAGGGTAACCAGGGAGGGATATATCTTAGTGTGTCTCTGTGAGGACCATGTAACCAGGGTAACCAGGGAGGGCTATATCTTAGTGTGTCTCTGTGAGGACCATGTAACCAGGGTAACCAGGGAGGGATATATCTTAGTGTGTCTCTGTGAGGACCATGTAACCAGGGTAACCAGGGAGGGATATATCTTAGTGTGTCTCTGTGAGGACCATGTTAACAGGGTAACCAGGGAGGGATATATCTTAGTGTGTCTCTGTGAGGACCATGTTAACAGGGTAACCAGGGAGGGATATATCTTAGTGTGTCTCTGTGAGGACCATGTTAACAGGGTAACCAGGGAGGGATATATCTTAGTGTGTCTCTGTGAGGACCATGTTAACAGGGTAACCAGGGAGGGATATATCTTAGTGTGTCTCTGTGAGGACCATGTTAACAGGGTAACCAGGGAGGGATATATTTTAGTGTGTCTCTGTGAGGACCATGTTAACAGGGTAACCAGGGAGGGATATATCTTAGTGTGTCTCTGTGAGGACCATGTTAACAGGGTAACCAGGGAGGGATATATCTTAGTGTGTCTCTGTGAGGACCATGTTAACAGGGTAACCAGGGAGGGATATATCTTAGTGTGTCTCTGTGAGGACCATGTAACCAGGGAGGGATATATCTTAGTGTGTCTCTGTGAGGACCATGTTAACAGGGTAACCAGGGAGGGATATATTTTAGTGTGTTGGCAGCTGGCTCCTTGTTTCTCCAGTGATGCAGCTCTAATTCAGCAGCCTCAGTGACTGTGAAATTGCCAAATATGCCTGTCTGAATGTCTGTCAGATCATAGCAGGGTCCTGCCACCTGCAAACACCCACAGCATGACCACAACGCTAATGTAACGCAAAATAACCATTCAATCTACATTGACTTTGGTCTTTATTTTCTCCACCATGGTAGAGGTGTAATATCTAGTCTGTTGAGGCTAGTGACTGTGTTATCATAAGTCACAGTTGAAGTCGGGAGTTGACATACACTTAGGTTGGAGTCATTAAAACTCGTTTTTCAACCACTCCGCAAATTTCTTGTTAACAAACTATAGTTTTGACAAGTCGATTAGGACATCTACTTTGTGCATGACACAAGTAATTTTTCCAACAATTGTTTACAGACAGATTATTTCACTTATAATTCACTGTATCACAATTCCAGTGAGTCAGAAGTTTACATACACTAAGTTGACTGTACCTTTAAACAGCTTGGAAAATTCCAGAAAATTATGTCAAGGCTTTAGAAGCTTCTGATAGACATCATTTGAGTCCATTGGAGGTGTCCCTGTGGATGTATTTCAAGGCCTACCTTCAAACTCAGTGCCTCTTTGCATGACATAAAGGGAAAATCAAAAGAAATCAGCCAAGACCTCAGAAAATATATTGTAGACCTCTACAAGTCTGGTTCATCCTTGGGAGCAATTTCCAAACAAACGGCTGCGTGGTCCCATGGTGTTTATAATTACATACTATTGTTTGTACAGATGAATGTGGTACCTTCAATTTCCTGAAGGTACCACGTTCGTCTGTTCAAACAATAGTATGCAAGTATTAACACCATGGGACCACACAGTCGTCATATCGCTCAGGAAGGAGACGCGTTCTGTCTCCTAGAGATGAACGTACTTTGGTGTGAAAAGTGCAAATCAATCCCAGAATAACAGAACACAAGGACCTTGTGAAGATGCTGGAGGAAACAGGTACAAAAGTATCTATATCCACAGTGAAACAAGTCCTGTATCAACATAACCTGAAAGGCCGCTCAACAAGGAAGAAGCCACTGCTCCAAACCCCCCCAAAAAAGTGAGACTACGGTTTGTAACTGCACATGGGGACAAAGATCGTACTTTTTGGAGAAATGTCCTCTGGTCTGATGAAACATAAATAGAACTGTTTGGCCATATAGACCATCGTTATGTTTGGAGGAAAATGGGGGAGGCTTGCAAGCCGTAGAACACCATCCCAACTGTGAAGCATGGAGGTGGCAGCATCATGTTGTGGGGTGCTTTGCTGCAGGAGGGACTGGTGCATGTCACAAAATAGATGGCATCATGAGGGAGGAAATTTACGTGGATATATTGAAGCAACATCTCAAGACATCAGTCACGAAATTAATGCTTGGTCGCAAATGGGTCTTGCAATTGGACAATGACCCCAAGCATACTTCCAAAGTTGTGCAGAATGGCTTAAGGAAAACAAAGTCAAGGTATTGGAGCGGCCATCACAAAGTCCTGACCTCAATCCTATAGAACATTTGTGGGCAGAACTGAAAAAGCGTGTGCGAGCAAAGAGGCCTACAAACCTGACTCAGTTACACCAGCTCTGTCAGGAGGAATGGGCCAAAATTCACCCAACTTATTGTGGGAAGCTTGTGGAAGGCTACCTGAAACATTTGACCCAAGTGTTGATCCTAACTGACCTAAGACAGGGAGTTTTTACAAGGATTAAATGTCAGGAATTGTCAAAAACTGAGTTGAAATGTATTTGGCTCAGGTGTGTGTAAACTTCCGACTTCAACGGTGAGTTGATGCACAGCAGACTTCAATTATTATGGAGTCCGTGTATTGTACTGTAATGTACAGGACCGTGATCTAACATTGCTGTCCAGCTCTGATATTCCTTCCATGCCAGAGCTGCCACGGTCATTAAGCTGTACAATGGAGCTTTGATATATGTATTTTGTTCATGCTTTGATGCATTGTTGGCAGGATACCAGGGAAAGGGGGATACCTAGTCATTTGTTCAACTGAAATGTGTCTCCCGGGGTGCAGGGGGCTGCCTTAATCGACATCCATATCATCAGCACCCAGGGAACAGTGGTCTAACATGGGGTAGAACAACAGATTTTTACCTTGTCAGCTTGGGGATTCGATCCAGCAACCTTTCGGTTACTGGCCCAACGCTCCTACCAACGGTGCTGTGTGTGTGTGTGTGTGTGTGTGTGTGTGTGTGTGTGTGTGTGTGTGTGTGTGTGTGTGTGTGTGTGTGTGTGTGTGTGTGTGTGTGTGTGTGTGTGTGTGTGTGTGTGTGTGTGTGTGTGTGTGTGTGTGTGTGTGTGTGTGTGTCAGATGTTCCCTTCATAGTTCACGGTAATGGGCAATAGAATGATATGGGGGTGGCTATACATTTTGGCTTATCTGTGGATGTGGGAGAGTCTTAATTTGCATCTGCTTGCAAGTGTGTATGGTTGAGTGAGTTATGTACACTGAACACCTTCCTAATGTTCAGTTGCAACCCCCGTACCCCCGGTGGACCATTTGATGCACTCAGGAAACTGTTGTGTGTGTGAAAAAACCCAAAACGTTGCAGTTCTTGACTCAAACCAGTGTGCCTGGCACCTACTACCATATCCCATTCAAAGGCGCTTACATTTTTTGTCTTGCTCATTCACCCTCTGAATGGCACACATACACAATCCTTGTCTCAATTGTCTCAAGGCTTGAAAATCCTTATTTAACCTGTCTGCTCCCCTTCATCTACACTGATGGAAGTGGATTTAACAAGTGACCTCAATAAGGGATCACAGTTTTCCCCTGGATACACCTGGTCAGGCTGTCATGGAAAGAGCAGGTGTTCCTAATGTTTTGTACAGTCAGTGTATCGGTTGCATGTCTTTGTATGTGTGTGCGTACATGCCCGTGTGTGTGTGGGTAGTTGAATAATGGGTGGGTTAGTTAGCATCATGATCTGAGATGAAACGGACAAAACGTAAGCCTTTGAAATGCAAAATGCAGAAGACTGGCGATTGGCCACTGTGCTGGGGAGCGGATAGCCGTCTTTGTGTTTCCCCCACATTTCATCATACAACACACACACACACTCACACACACACACACACACACATTATTAATAAGGGAATAGCTAATGCTTTATCTATGAGACACAATGCACACTAATAGGCTGCAGCTTGCTGCTCTAGAAGAGAGGAAGTGTGACAAGTGTGTATGTGCACAATTGTGTGGACACACAAACAGGAGAGTTGAGTCTCCACTGGCAGGGCCCAGGGACCAATTTATTTCCACGCAGTAGGAAGAACAGAGGGATAGAAAGGAAGATGAAAACGAGGGAGAGGATGGAGACCCGGTGGAACAGGAAATAGAGACGGCCCCTCTGTTCACTCAGATTACTTGGGACAGAATGAGACCTATATATTGTGTGTGTGTGTGTGTGTGTGTGTGTGTGTGTGTGTGTGTGTGTGTGTGTGTGTGTGTGTGTGTGTGTGTGTGTGTGTGTGTGTGTGTGTGTGTGTGGAGTGGGGAGATGATTGTATGTGTGTGTTATTCCCCTGAGTCAAGGATTACTGGGCTTGGTTTATTTCACGTCTTTTATCAGTGGAGATGTTTAATACCGCAGTGAACTGAAAGCATTTAAGGACACACACACCCCTGTACACAAGTAATATACACCTCACACAAAACACACACATGCATTTTATACCGGAGCCTTTTAACTGAACTCATCCCATGTTTCTCTCTCTCTCTCTCTCTCTCTCTCTGTCTCCTCTAACAGGCAGGAGGCCAGTGACCTCTCTGGACCCATACAGAGGTAAGGACCCGTTTCAAAATGTTCTCTTTTCATTCTTCTCGTCTTTGATCAGCTTTATGTGTGTGATGTGGTTGCATCAGTACTGAACCATCACCACACAGCTCTCATCTCCCAGACCACAAGTACTGGACTAGCTAGTGTGGCCCCAATAGATTGTTACCATCTCTGAGCTGGTGTCTGTAAGCCTGGGAGAACAGGTGGGGAAGACAACCAGAAAGATAAGGAAACGAGACACAACAGGAACAGAGGGATAGAAAAAGACTATAGAGATGGAGGGAAGGAGGAGACAGATATAAGGGGACAGAGGGGAAATTGGGGGAGTATAGAGGGAGAGATAACAGAGAGGGGGAGCTAAAAGGAGACACGAGAGAGCAGGTGGGAGATGTGACGAGGCTCAGATCTGTGGCCATGCAGGGTCATTAAACCCAATCCCATGGCGACAGAACGAGACAACCAAGGAGAGGGAGGAAGAGAGGGGTTTAAATAAAGGGCCCATCTTAAAATAGACACACCTATTCCTCATTTGGGATTGAGTTAGCAGGGAGGATAGGCCCATTCTGCCCTGAAAGCCTCTCCTCTCTGAACACACCAAACAAAAGAAGGATAGAGAGAGAGACTATACAACAGTCTCTCTGACTGATCAGCCGTCTGCCTTTTCAAGGACACTTAGGCCTGCACACACACACACACACACACACACACACACACACACACCACTAGACCTTGTACGGGGAAAATAAGTAGGTGCACAGAATGCATATTATAAAACACACTAATCATTTATCTGTCAGACGCAGTTAAAGGGGCCTTGGCCATTGTAGTAGGTTCTGTGTGCATGTGATACAGAGAGGGTTAATGGGGTTGCATTTACCCAGGGATGAGCAGGGACGAGCAGGGGTGAGCAGGGACGAGCAAGGACGAGCAGGGACAAGCAGGGATGAGCAGGGACGAGCAGGGACGAGCAGGGACGAGCAGGGACGAGCAGGGACGAGCAGGGACCAAGGGACAGCAAACCACATGCATATGCAGATTATCTGCTAACGTAGTAGAGCGAGACTGACTTCAAAAGGCATCCGGCACAAGAGAGAAGCTGAGGGAGAGAGAGAGAGCCTGAGAGAGAGAAGCTGAGGGAGAGAGAGAGAGCCTGAGAGAGAGAAGCTGAGGGAGAGAGAGAGAGCCTGAGAGAGAGAAGCTGAGGAAGAGAGAGAGAGCCTGAGAGAGAGAAGCTGAGGGAGAGAGAGAGAGCCTGAGAGAGAAGCTGAGGGAGAGAGAGAGAGCCTGAGAGAGAAGCTGAGGGAGAGAGAGAGAGCCTGAGAGAGAGAAGCTGAGGGAGAGAGAGAGAGCCTGAGAGAGAAGCTGAGGGAGAGAGAGAGAGCCTGAGAGAGAAGCTGAGGGAGAGAGAGAGAGACTGAGAGAGAGAAGCTGAGGAAGAGAGAGAGAGCCTGAGAGAGAAGCTGAGGGAGAGAGAGAGAGACTGAGAAAGAAGCTGAGGGAGAGAGAGAGAGACTGAGAGAGAGAAGCTGAGGGAGAGAGAGAGAGCCTGAGAGAGAGAAGCTGAGGGAGAGAGAGAGAGACTGAGAGAGAAGCTGAGGAGAGAGAGCCTGAGAGAGAAGCTGAGGGGAGAGAGAGAAGCTGAGAAGCTGAGAGAGAGAGACTGAGAGAGAAGCTGAGGGAGAGAGAGAGAGACTGAGAGAGAAGCAGAGGGAGAGAGAGAGAGACTGAGAGCGACTGAAGGGAAAGTCCTTTCCCTTTTGAAGGGAAAGAGAAAGATTTAGGTTGCAAATAATTAGGGAAGAATACTTTGGCTTTGTTTTCCTCTCTGTTTGAGGAAAACACACACACCGTTATCTACAGTAATCCGCCACACAGCTGTGTCATTCCAGAATGTGTGTTTACTTCCTCTACCTTCACACCCCCGTGTTCCTCCTCCCAACACACACACACACACACACACACACACACACACACACACACACACACACACACACACACACACACACACACACACACACACACACACACACACACACACACACACACACACACACACTTACAAAGAGAGCTTGGTGTATAATTTCATCCTGTGTGTTTTGCTCCCCTAATGAAGCATTCTCTGTTGGTTTGATTGACACTGGGCTCGTTATTCAGCAGACATTCTGCAGCGTGACTGAGACTCAGAACACAGTGTGAGAGATGGGGAGGGGTGTTGGGAGGCAGAGAAAGAGGGGGATGAAGGCAGGGGAGTAACACAGTGTGAGAGATGGGGAGGGGTGTTGGGAGGCAGAGAAAGAGGGGGATGAAGGGAGGGGAGGAACACAGTGTGAGAGACGGGGAGGGGTGTTGGGAGGCAGAGAAAGAGGGGGATGAAGGGAGGGGAGGAACACAGTGTGAGAGACGGGGAGGGGTGTTGGGAGGCAGAGAAAGAGGGGGATGAAGGGAGGGGAGGAACACAGTGTGAGAGATGGGGAGGGGTGTTGGGAGGCAGAGAAAGAGGGGATGAAGGGAGGGAGTAACACAGTGTGAGAGATGGGGAGGAGTGTTGGGAGGCAGAGAAAGAGGGGGATGAAGGGAGGGGAGGAACACAGTGTGAGATATGGGGAGGGGTGTTGGGAGGCAGAGAAAGAGGGGGATGAAGGGAGGGGGAGGAACACAGTGTGAGAGACGGGGAGGGGTGTTGGGAGGCAGAGAAAGAGGGGGATGAAGGGAGGGGAGGAACACAGTGTGAGAGACGGGGAGGGGTGTTGGGAGGCAGAGAAAGAGGGGGATGAAGGGAGGGGAGTAACACAGTGTGAGATATGGGGAGGGGTGTTGGGAGGCAGAGAAAGAGGGGGATGAAGGGAGGGGAGTAACACAGTGTGAGAGACGGGGAGGGGTGTTGGGAGGCAGAGAAAGAGGGGGATGAAGGGAGGGAGGAACACAGTGTGAGAGATGGGGAGGGGTGTTGGGAGGCAGAGAAAGAGGGGGATGAAGGGAGGGGAGGAACACAGTGTGAGAGATGGGGAGGGGTGTTGGGAGGCAGAGAAAGAGGGGGATGAAGGGAGGGGAGGAACACAGTGTGAGAGATGGGGAGGGGTGTTGGGAGGCAGAGAAAGAGGGGGATGAAGGGAGGGGAGGAACACAGTGTGAGATATGGGGAGGGGTGTTGGGAGGCAGAGAAAGAGGGGGATGAAGGGAGGGTAGTAACACAGTGTGAGAGACGGGGAGGGGTGTTGGGAGGCAAAGAAAGAGGGGGATGAAGGGAGGGGAGTAACACAGTGTGAGAGGGGGATGGGGGGGAGGGTGTTGGGAGGCAGAGAAAGAGGGGGATGAAGGGAGGGGAGGAACACAGTGTGAGAGATGGGGAGGGGTGTTGGGAGGCAGAGAAAAGGGGGATGAAGGGAGGGAGTAACACAGTGTGAGAGATGGGGAGGGGTGTTGGGAGGCAGAGAAAGAGGGGGATGAAGGGAGGGGAGGAACACAGTGTGAGAGATGGGGAGGGGTGTTGGAATGCAGAGAAAGAGGGGGATGAAGGGAGGGGAGGAACACAGTGTGAGAGACGGGGAGGGGTGTTGGGAGGCAGAGAAAGAGGGGGATGAAGGGAGGGGAGGAACAAGGAAGGAGAGGGATGGAGGGAAGGACAGGGTGAAATGAGGGGATTTTAGGAGGTGGGGAGGTAGAGAGGGTTGAGGGGGGGTTGATAGAACATGGGGGAAATATAAGGAGGGGGGTGTTGATGGTATTATTATCAGCTCTGGGCTAATTACAACTCTGTGAGGTGATTATGGACAATAAGAGAGACCAGCTGATAATTCATAGAGGCTCCTGAACACTACTACACACAACCTACCTGGACCTGACCCCGACTTCCTGAGACACACACACACACTCTGATGTTTTGTATTGTCGTAGTGGTCCAGTAGTGTAGTACAGGTAGTTGTCTCTCTCTCCTAGCATTATGTGTTAGTGCAGGTATTTTACTCTATAGCTCCAGGCCTTACATGATGCTCTGTAATTATGAGTAGAGCAGCATAAAGAGTGACACACACAGAGAGAGACAGACACACACACACACACACGCACATACACACACAGTAGAGTGTATAATTAACGGGGCACCACACAATGCCCCGTCTCAGTGCGCTGCGTCTGTTATTGTCTCTACGGCCACCGCGCGGCAACGGCTGTCTCACCGTGGCAACAGCGTTAACCATACCGGTGGGCACCGTGGCCCCAGCCTCGGTGCCACTGAATATTCATGAGAGGGGCAGTCTCACTAGATGGCAGTGCAGTAAATGAGACGTGTGTGTGTGTGTGTGTGTGTGTGTGTGTGTGTGTGTGTGTGTTGGCATCATTGAGGATGACTCGGGTTCATACGTAGACCAGACTGTGAGCTCACTACATAGTATTGTCAGATCCCTGAGATAAGAACTCAAATGCTGGAAGAAATCACTCTCTCTCTCTGTGTCGCTCTCTCCCTGTGTGTGTGTGTCTCTGTCGCTGTGTGTGTCTCTGTCTCTCTGTGTGTCTCTCTCTGTCTCTGTGTCTCTGTCTCTGTCTCTCTGTCTCTGTCTCTGTGTCTCTCTCTCTCTCTCTCTCTCTCTCTCTCTCTCTCTCTCTCTCTCGTGTGGTTATCAGTGTTTAAGGCTCTTTGCTGGGTCCCATGTATTCCCTGGAGATTGGCAGCAGATGGAAGCCTTCACAACAGCCAGCTTCACACAATTCAGGAACACACACACACCACTTACTCTGGCGCTTCAAACACACTCATCACAAACATCCCAACTACCATCCCAAAGCCACAGATGAACACATCACAAATCCGCACCCCCTCCCCCTACCCCACCCCTAAACACACAAAGTACACACACACACACACACACACACACACACACACACACACACACACACACACACACACACACACACTCGAGCCATGTAAAGTTGGTAGTGTATTAGGTGTGCTAGTGACTGTAGAGCTGAGATGTAGGAGGGGAAACACTACCGTCAGCAGACCTAAGGCCACTTTCACTTAGCGTTTACACCAGGGCAGTGTCTGCACCTGTTATTTCACAGGGGGAACACACAGCCACTCTGAAAATATCAGCAGCATGGGCACAGGTACATAGATTTCAGATAGTATGTGTTTAGTATGATGATGATGATACCAGTGAGATCATAGATTTCAGATAGTATGTGTTTAGTATGATGATGATGATGATGATACCAGTGAGATCATAGATTTCAGATAGTATGTGTTTAGTATGATGATGATGATACCAGTGAGATCATAGATTTCAGATAGTATGTGTTTAGTATGATGATGATGATGATGATGATACCAGATAGTATGTGTTTAGTATGATGATGCATCCAGTGAGATCCTTGTTTGTATGATGATGATGATGATGATGATACCAGTGCCCACTCTAGCACACTCCGCCCACTCTAGCACAGTCTCTGTCTGTCTGTCTGTCTGTCTGTCTGTCTGTCTGTCTGTCTGTCTGTCTGTCTGTCTGTCTGTCTGTCTGTCTGTCTGTCTGTCTGTCTGTCTGTCTGTCTGTCTGTCTGTCTGTCTGTCTGTCTGTCTGTCTGTCTGTCTGTCTGTCTGTCCCATTCTCATTGGGCTTTAATTGCAGAAGGCTTTTCTGGTGTCATGTTCTGTGTTCATCCATTTTACATCCAAACACATGAATTATGAAGAGACGAACAACAGGGAGGGGCAGAGAGATGAAGAGGAGGGAGAATAGACAAGTTAAATTCAGTTGGGTGCCTAGCTCTCTCTCTCTCTCTCTCTCTCCCCCCTCGTTTTATCTCTCTCCCTCTGGAACGTTCCCTCTTTTTAGTAGACACACAGACAGAGAGACAAGGTGTACACTGCACAGGCAGGTCCATCAATCGTCACACACACACAAACAGTGATGTGTCGGGTAAAACTGATCCTTGGAAAAACAAATGCTCTGCACACCAGCAAGGGGTGTGAGTGTGTGTGAGTGTGTGTGTAAGGCCAGCGAAAGGTGATAGTCAGACCAGATTCAGATCAGTGACCTGGAACACATTGGGTACTGAGAGCTGATTCACACACATGGACGTCCCCCCTCCAGACAGATGTAGACATCCATACCTGCTCCTTATACCAAGATGCCAACAGACAGACGCCAGACACAGACAGACACATATGCTATACACTTCGTCTGTGGAGGAATGCCAATACATAATCAGCCAATTAGAAACCTATGTGGGAATGCATTTATCAGTTACCTAATCAACCATTTTCTGGATCCAGTAGTTCTTCAGTATACACTAGTTCTTCAGTATACACTAGTTCTTCAGTATACAGTAGTTCTTCAGTATACACTAGTTCTTCAGTATACAGTAGTTCTTCAGTATACACTAGTTCTTCAGTATACACTAGTTCTTCAGTATACACTAGTTCTTCAGTATACACTAGTTCTTCAGTATACACTAGTTCTTCAGTATACACTAGTTCTTCAGTATACACTAGTTCTTCAGTATACACTAGTTCTTCAGTATACAGTTCTTCAGTATTCTTCTTCAGTATACAGTAGATCTTCAGTATACACTAGTTCTTCAGTATACACTAGTTCTTCAGTATACACTAGTTCTTCAGTATACACTAGTTCTTCAGTATACAGTAGATCTTCAGTATACAGTAGTTCTTCAGTATACACTAGTTCTTCAGTATACACTAGTTCTTCAGTATACACTAGTTCTTCAGTATACAGTAGTTCTTCAGTATACAGTAGTTCTTCAGTATACACTAGTTCTTCAGTATACACTAGTTCTTCAGTATACTAGTTCTTCAGTATAGTTCTTCTTACAGTAGATCTTCAGTATACAGTAGTTCTTCAGTATACACTAGTTCTTCAGTATACAGTAGTTCTTCAGTATAGTTCTTCAGTATACACTAGTTCTTCAGTATACACTAGTTCTTCAGTATACAGTTCTTAGTTCTTCAGTATACACTAGTTCTTCAGTATACACTAGTTCTTCAGTATACAGTATACACTAGTTCTTCAGTATACAGTAGTTCTTCAGTATACACTAGTTCTTCAGTATAGTTCTTCAGTAGATCTTCAGTATACAGTAGTTCTTCAGTATACACTAGTTCTTCAGTATACACTAGTTCTTCAGTATACACTAGTTCTTCAGTATACAGTAGTTCTTCAGTATACAGTAGTTCTTCAGTATACACTAGTTCTTCAGTATACACTAGTTCTTCAGTATCTAGTTCTTCAGTATACAGATCTTAGTTCTTCAGTATACACTAGTTCTTCAGTATACACTAGTTCTTCAGTATACACTAGTTCTTCAGTATACAGTAGTTCTTCAGTATACACTAGTTCTTCAGTATACACTAGTTCTTCAGTATACACTAGTTCTTCAGTATACAGTAGTTCTTCGGTATACACTAGTTCTTCGGTATACACTAGTTATTCAGTATTCACTAGTTCTTCAGTATACACTAGTTCTTCAGTATACAGTAGTTCTTCAGTATACACTAGATCTTCAGTATACACTAGTTCTTCAGTATACACTAGTTCTTCAGTATACAGTAGATCTTCAGTATACAGTAGTTCTTCAGTATACACTAGATCTTCAGTATACACTAGTTCTTCAGTATACAGTAGATCTTCAGTATACACTAGTTCTTCAGTATACACTAGTTCTTCAGTATACACTAGTTCTTCAGTATACACTAGTTCTTCAGTATACAGTAGTTCTTCAGTATACAGTAGATCTTCAGTATACACTAGTTCTTCAGTATACAGTAGTTCTTCAGTATACAGTAGTTCTTCAGTATACACTAGTTCTTCAGTATACAGTAGTTCTTCAGTATACAGTAGTTCTTCAGTATACAGTAGTTCTTCAGTATACACTAGTTCTTCAGTATACACTAGTTCTTCAGTATACAGTAGTTCTTCAGTATACACTAGTTCTCTCCGTGTGTGTGTGTGTGCGTATGTGTGTGCGTGCGTGCGTGCGTGCGTGCGTGCGTGTGTGTGTGTGTGTGTGTGTGTGTGTGTGTGTGTGTGTGTGTGTGGAAAACATCAAGAACACTTCTCTAATATTGAGATTCAGGGAACCAACCCCTTTTGCCCTCAGAACAGCCTCAATTTGTTGGGTCATGGACTCTACAAGGTGTAGAAAGCGTTCCACAGGGATGCTGGCCCATGTTGACTCCAATGCTTCCCACAGTTGTGTCAAGTTGACTGGATGTCCTTTGGGTGGTGGACCATTCTTGATACACAAGGGAAACTGTTGAGGGTGAAAAACCCAGCAGCGTTGCAGTTCTTGACAGACTTAAACCGGTGCACCTGGAACCTACCACCATACCTCGTTCAAAGGCCCTTAAATCTTTTGTCTTGCTCATTCACCCTCTGAATGGTACACACACACAATCCATGTCTCAACTGTCTCAAGGCTTAACAATCCTTCTTTAACCTGTCTCCACCCCTTCATCTACACTGATTGGTGGATTTAAGCCATTTCGTTTTGTACACTCAGTGCGTGCGTGTGATGTTGGGAGGGATGTTGGGTGTGGAGTTTTTAGCAGAGACCCAGATGGCTGAGAGACAGGTGAGCCAATTAGAGAGTCTCACTACACGGCAACATCATCACACCCACTGGAACGTTACAGCAACACATTCCCAACACTCACACAACGTTACAGGACACCATCACTATACCATAACTACTGTATATCGTTACAGAAACTTTACAGTCATACATTTCTACTTTTGGGAACATTCTGTCGTTCCGGTATAATCCACTATGTTTTCTCTCTCTCTAAACACGGCACAGAGAATGTGCCAGTCTGCTACTTCACACAAAGAGAGCGACATGAGCTGACTTTTTTTTCTGCATCCCAAAATAAATTTGTCAAGCATAGCTGATATTCATTATCATGATGTGCAAATGTTGAGAGAGAGAGAGAATGCAGAAGGAGGGAGAGAGAGAGAGCGAGAGAGAATGCAGAAGGAGAGAGAGAGAGCGAGAGAGAGAATGCAGAAGGAGAGAGAGAGAGCGGGAGAGAGAGAGAGAGAGAGAGAGAGAGAGAGAGAGAGAGAGAGCGCGAGAGAGAATGCAGAAGGAGAGAGAGAGCGAGAGAGAGAGAGCGAGAGAGAGTGACAGAGTGAGGAGAGAATGAAGGAGGAGAGAGAGAGTGAGAGAGTGAGGGGAGAGAGAGTGAGGAGAGAATGATTAAGGAGAGAGAGGGTGTGAGGGAGGAGAGAGGGAGAGTGAGAGAGAGAGAGAGAGAGAGAGAGAGAGAAAAGACAGGTGGCAGAATCTAAACACAATACCACTGTCTCTCTGTCACATTAATATAAACGGACCAACTCTGTCACAAAAATTTATCTCAGAAATAATGAAGGAATTTACTAGTAATGAGCCTTTTGTCGAACATAGTCACACTCACATACTGATGCACTCAGGCATATACAGATATACACACCGTCAGGCGCGCACACACAAACACACACACACGCACTCTTAAATTTACACACACTATCTATTCACACAAACACTCTGTGTTTTCTCCACTCCAAGAGATAACTGACAAGCCACGAGGGCTGCTTTCCCCTTAATGGAAGGTGACAAATTAATTTCTGTGTGCTAATGCCTGTAAGTGGAACAGCCCTGCTTTCTCCTGCTTTTCAATGCACAACCACAGGAACCTGTCTGCGTGGGGGAGGGGGGGCAGTGTTTGTGGGTAAAGTGTATGGGTGGGTATGCGTGTGTATTTTTCCCTCCCTTATTTTCTTGTGTAGGCCTATATACCATGGCTTTAAGTCCTGGTTGACCTTACGGAAGACATTATTATTACCCATGGTGCTCGGTATTAAAGAGGTGTTGATCACGCCGTTCTGTCTCTTTGTGTCTTATCCATCCCTTTGGTTGCCCCATATGGATGTCCTTGGCTTTGGAGTCGGGAGACGAGAGGAAGAGAGGTTTATCTCTCCCTTGAGTCCTTCATCCATCCTTCCTTCATCCATCCCTCCTTTCATTGTTGATTGTCTCTCTGACCCCCCCCCCCCCCCATGTCCTTCTCGGTTCGTCTGAGCCACACAGCCGTTTGTTTACTAACCCATGAGGACGTTGTCAGGGCGACAAAAGAGCTGTTATCTGTTCCGACGTAAGACTTGAGACTCCACAATGGATGAAAACATCCCATAATGGGTTCTCTTGTCCTCCGCTGTGTGCGTGGGGAAGATAAGATGAATTCTTCATACCCCGGCCTGATTGCAGAATCTTGCATCGAATGCAAGTTTTATTGCCTTCTCCTGTCTTACAGTCAAATTGCCGAGTCAAGCTTTTTTCTTTCTTCGGGAAAAAAACGAAATAATGTATTATTGTTGTATTTTTCTTGCTAGGAAACAGAGGGAAAAGACTGAGAGGAAGGAAGGGCAGAGACAGGAGGGGAGGAGGATGAGAGGATGAGAGGATTTCTTGAATGGATGAACACGGGCAGAATGCTTAAGGGGATGTGAGGGGAGAAAGGGGGGGAGGAGGAGTGTGGATGTGCACTCTTGTTCTCTACTCAGTCCAAGCGAGGCCTGAAGAGATACAGGTAGAGAGGGAGAAATAGGAACAGATGTGTACTCTTGTTCTCTACTCAGTCCGAGCGAGGCCTGAAGAGATACAGGTAGAGAGGGAGAAATAGGAACAGATGTGTACTCTTGTTCTCTACTCAGTCCGAGCGAGGCCTGAAGAGATACAGGTAGAGAGGGAGAAAAAGGAACAGATGTGTACTCTTGTTCTCTACTCAGTCCGAGCGAGGCCTGAAGAGATACAGGTAGAGAGGGAGAAATAGGAACAGATGTGTACTCTTGTTCTCTACTCAGTCCGAGCGAGGCCTGAAGAGATACAGGTAGAGAGGGAGAAATAGGAACAGATGTGTACTCTTGTTCTCTACTCAGTCCGAGCGAGGCCTGAAGAGATAAAGATAGAGGGAGAAATAGGAACAGAAATAGGAACAGATGAAATAAGAACAGATGTGCACTTGTTCTCTACTCAGTCCGAGCGAGGCCTGAAGAGATACAGGTAGAGAGGGAGAAATAAGAACAGATGTGCACTCTTGTTCTCTACTCAGTCCGAGCGAGGCCTGAAGAGATACAGGTAGAGAGGGAGAAATAGGAACAGATGTGTACTCTTGTTCTCTACTCAGTCCGAGCGAGGCCTGAAGAGATACAGGTAGAGAGGGAGAAATAAGAAAAGAAGTGCCTGCAGATTTTGGTAATCCCTATTTTATGAATAGGAAGCCAAGCTCAGCATAATGGTGACTCACAGACATAACAGAATCCCCCCCCACCTCCCCTTCTACTCCTCTGCCACTGTACCTCACACATTCAAAGTCAAACTTTATTGGCACAACTGTTAAAGGTACAATGATGTTGAAAAAGAACTTACTGCTAAGACTTTTTGGTTGCTAATCTCTCTCTCTTGGCTCATTCAGTGTGTGTAGTGGTCATAGCTTGGCCCAGGCTTGATCTTAGTCAAGGACTGGCTCTGGTTTGGCATGGTTAGTATAAGGGTCCCTGCCCCTCCTGAGTCTGGCTAGGAGTGTACACTGCCTGCCATACGTTACCATGACAACGCTCTTACATCAGATAGTGCCCCCCCCCCCCCCCATGCAGCCAATGGGTATTGACCTTTCACTGTCAGACTGAGTTAAAAAGAAGAAGAGGGAAAGAGAGGGGGAGATAGGGAGTGAGTGGGAGAGAGAGAGAGAGACAAACAACATCCATAAGTAGGTCATTTCATTCAACTGTAAACACCATAGGAAGACAAAGACCGTGACGGGTACTGTATATTTGTGCAGTGGCCTGAAGTTACTATGATGTCACACTACGGTGTGTGTGTGTGTGTGTGTGTGTGTGTGTGTGTGTGTGTGTGTGTGTGTGTGTGTGTGTGTGTGTGTGTGTGTGTGTGTGTGTGTGTGTGTGTGTGTGTGTGTGTGCGCGCGAGAAGAGGAAAAAAAGCAAAAAAGTGATATATGATTTGGGTTAGTTCGGGTGTTAGGGCGGCGTGCAATCCTGCTAAAATCCACAGCAAATGAGAATTGATCCAGGATTGTAATTTGTCATTTCCTCAGGTCTGTATGTGTGCTGGCCTCTCACCCCTCTCTCAGACGTGACCAGATGTTCACGGCCCCTCCAGGACTGATCCTAGAGCAGCAGAGGAGATTTACACAAGGAGATTGGCACTCCCAGCAGGAAATATCCAGATTTAAAGTTTAGGATGGCATCAGGGTCGGTGATGGGACATGGGTAGAATACATTTAGAATGTAGAACTGAGTAAGAAGTAGGGTAGTGAATATGGCCCTCAGATTTGCAATGAAAAACCAACAGACGGACTAATTTCAGCAATTAGGGCTAGGAGTTTGAAGCTGAGCTGTGTACTGCATCTTAACTGTGAATATACGTGTTTTTTCAAGTTCTTGTTTTGGTCCCTTGCAGGTGTTGTAGAGAGCATATATTATTTTGCACATTATTGCAAACATTGTCATGAATCTCCCAGACAATCCATAACTTCAACAACCCTCCTCTATCCTCATTGCACGCACACATGCGCACACACACATTGAGACGCTAATGAAGCTGTAGGCTTCTCTCTTTTTTTGTTCCTGGCTCAGTGAAACATGCATAAATCATAATAAACAGAAGGATGAATTTTTTATCAGCTGCTTCCTGAGTCTTCTGTCTCCGTCTCCTGTGAGTAGGACAGGCTCTGATGTGACAGATACCGGATCTGGTGTGTGTATGTGGGATTTGGTGTGTGTATGTGGGATTTGGTGTGTGTGTGTGGGATTTTTGGTGTGTGGGGGCGGGGGGGGGCGGGTATTTGGTGTGTGTGTGTGTGTGACAGGTAGTGGAGCCTTGCTCTAGCTGCTGGCAGGGCCTCTTTAGGGAGGGCCACTAGCTGAAACAAGTCTGTTTTTCGCTGGGAAACAACATGAAATGTTTCCATATCCAGTAGGCCAGCTCCATTCACTGGGGACTGGGCTGGACAGACTGACCGAGGCTAGCCGATGCTCACCTGAGTTAAAACTGGGCTGTGCTGGGCTAGAATAAACTGAGTTGGACTAGATCAGAGTTGGACCGGGCTGCACTGGGCTGGGTCAGGCTGGTCTGCACAGGGCGCTAGTATTAGAGGAAAATAGGCCCACAACACAACAACATGAGCTGTCAGGGGAGATTACTTCAGCCAGGCAAGCCAGCACGGTCTCCACCGTTCCACCAGAGAGAGAGAGAGGAGGAGGGAAGGGTAGAGAGGAGGAGGGAGGGGTAGAGAGAGAGAGAGAGAGAGAAGGAGGGGGTAGAGAGAGAGGGAGAGAGAGAGGAGGAGGAGGGAGGGGTAGAGAGGGAGAGAGAGAGAGGAGGGAGGGGTAGAGAGAGAGAGGAGGAGGGAGGGGTAGAGAGGGAGGGAGAGAGAGAGGAGGAGGGAGGGGTAGAGAGAAAGAGAGAGAAGGATGGAGGGGTAGAGAGAGAGAGAGAGAAAGAGAGAGAGGAGTGAGGGAGGGGTAGAGAGGGAGGGAGGGAGGGAGAGAGAGGAGGAGGGAGGGGTAGAGAGAGAGAGAAGGAGGGGGGGTAGAGAGAGAAGGAGAGAGAGAGAGAGAGAGAGAGAGGGAGGGAGAGGGAGGAGGGAGGGGTAGAGGGAGAGAGGGAGGGGGAGAGAGGGAGAGAGAGAGAGAGAGAAGGGGGGTTAGAGAAAGAGGAGGAGTGAGGGGTAGAGAGAGAGAGGAGGAGGGAGGGGTAGAGAGAGAGAGCGGGAAGCAGAGGGGAGGAGACGAGAGAACGTGTGTTTCTGTAGTGCGAATAGGAACGAGAGAGCGCGAGGACAAGAGCGAGCGAGACAGAGAGCAGAAAGCCGCCGCTTGTTGTGAAAATAGAAGAAGAGGGTGAAAAAAAGGGATCGGAGGAGAAAAACAGCTGTTGGGAGCAGAGATGTTGGAGCTCTCATCCGAGCTGGGCTTTGTGCAGAGTGTGTGTGTCGACAGCATATGCTGCCCCCCCTCTGCACCCCACCCCACCGGCGGATCCATGAGGGCCGACGATCTGCTGCTGAGGTACGCACACACACATATATACACACACACACACACACACACACACACACACACACACACACATATATATATATATATATATATATATATATATATATATATATATATATATATATATATATATATATATATATATATATATATATATATGTGTGTGTGTGTGTCGGAACCATACCCAGACACTCTTATGTGATCTCCTGTTTTAGTGTGTGTTTTGTGTTCTGGTTCAGTCTGTGTTTCTGTCATATCTCACTGCAATGTCTGTCAGTGTCTGCTGCTCTCTCTTTCTCACTTGTTGTTCTGTTTAGGTTTCCCTCCTTTCTGTCCTGCGACTGTTCATTTGTTCAAGTGTAAAATCCAATGCTTGTACCTCCCTTGCTCTCTTTTCCTCCCCACCCATCCTCCTTTTTCATGCCTCCTCTCTCTGTATGTGAGTAATGGAGGGGTAGTGGAGGGTTAGAGGAGGGGTGTTAGGGGCGGTGTGAGGGGCTTTATCCCTCTCTAGGGGAGGAGGCTGGCCAGGGGACGGGGCAGTCGATCAGGAGTGTGTGTTTATACTACTCACTGTTATCCAGAGAGGAGAGAGGGAAGGGGGAGAGGAGAGGAGAGGAGGGCGGGGCAGGGAGCAGGAGAATAGAGAGAAAGAGGGTAGACTAGACTCCATATTTGGATTTTGGGTGCAAAATGTGTAGCAAAAACAGACAATACCTTTTCATGTTTGATCAACAGAATCACCAACCTCTCCTTCTCTGTATCTCTCCTTTTCTGTCTCTCTTGTCCCCCTCTCCCTCGTTTCCGGACAATTTTTGGGGTTGTTGAAAGAGGTCTGCTGTGTTTATTTGGTTCTCAGTCACCCGGATAGAGAGAGCGAGGGGAAAAGAGGAGGGAGGTGAGGGAGAGGGGGGACAATGGGGCGGGCAAAGAAACATCCAGCTCCAACGAGACAGACACAGACAAACAATAAGTCTGCCAGCCAGCCACTTCAGTCTGCCGTTCTCTATCTTTCTCTCTCCTCCGCATGTAATCTCTCTGTCTCCTCCACATGTAATCTCTCTATCTCTATCTCTCTCTCTCCTCCACATGTAATCTCTCTATCTCTATCTCTCTCTCCTCCACATGTAATCTCTCTATCTCTCTCTCTCCTCCGCATGTAATCTCTCTCTCTCCTCCGCATGTAATCTCTCTGTCTCCTCCACATGTAATCTCTCTCTCTCTCCTCCACATGTAATCTCTCTATCTCTCTGTCTCCTCTGCATGTAATCTCTCTATCTCTCTCTCTCCTCCGCATGTAATCTATCTATCTCTATCTCTCCTCCGCATGTAATCTCTCTCTCTCCTCCACATTTTATCATTACTCCCTGATTTATAGAGATGTATTTTTGCAATATAAACCACATGTACCTTTTGAGAGTAAATAACTATTTAAAACATGGCTTAGCCTCATACTGATGAACACAACCCAGACGTTATAAAACAACAATAAATCACACATCACCCTTGTGTATTAATGCTTTATTATGGGACAATAAAAACCAAGACAGGGATGGATGGGCCTCCTCTGTAAGCCCAGTCAGCATTAAACCAAGCGCTCCCTTCTAAGTGTGCTTCTCTAAGTGTTCTTCTCTAAGTGTGCTTCTCTAAGTGTTCTTCTCTAAGTGTTCTTCTCTAAGTGTGCTTCTCTAAGTGTTCTTCTCTAAGTGTTCTTCTCTAAGTGTGCTTCTCTAAGTGTGATTTTCTAAGTGTTCTTCTCTAAGTGTGCTTCTCTAAGTGTTCTTCTCTAAGTGTTCTTCTCTAAGTGTGCTTCTCTAAGTGTTCTTCTCTAATTGCGCCTCCCTAATGGCCTATGGGAAGAAGTCTCCTTTTAGGGCCCATTCTGTTGGTTTAGAGAGCACAGTTATGGCACCTCTCTCTCTCATTATCCAGCAAACAGAGAAGGTGGAGGCAATGGGCTCTAAAATAGTCCCCGGGCCCTCATGAATCTGCCCAACCACCCACTACAGCAAAGTGAAAGGAGCACGTCAGAATCACTACGCCCTATGTAATTGCCGGCCCACCTTTTTCAATAAGGAGAGTCCGGCTGGGTCAGTTAAAACAGGGTGGTTATGGATGTATGTGTGTGTGTGTGTGTGTGTGTGTGTGTGTGTGTGTGTGTGTGTGTGTGTGTGTGTGTGTGTGTGTGTGTGTGTGTGTGTGTGTGTGTGTGTGTGTGTGTGTGTGTGTGTGTGTGTGTGTGTGTTTTCACCTACACCTGGGTCGGTCCCCTAGCACAGTCCTGCTTTGTATACAGCCCCTCTCTCTTTGGATCAATAGTCCTTAGTTCATCAGTAGTCATTAGTTCCCTCAGTCTAATACGATTATGCTTAATAAGAGATTCCCCATCTGGAAGTAACACCCAGTATCAACACACACACACCAGTGAGAGGGTGAGAGTGCATGTGTGAGAGAAAGGGAGTGAATGAGCTGTGGCTGTGAGCTTGTAGGTATGTGAATGTGTGTGTCTGCTAGTGTGTTTGCATCAGAGTGCTTGTGTATACTTGCATCTGTGCTTATGTGTGCGTGTGCGTGCGTGGATGCACACCTGTGTGTGTGTGTGTGTGTGTGTGTGTGTGTGTGTGTGTGTGTGTGTGTGTGTGTGTGTGTGTGTGTGTGTGTGTGTGTGTGTGTGTGTGTGTGCGCTGGGTGGTAGTTATCAGAATGACACCATCCTGCTCTCTCTCTCTGCTCAGCCCCAGAGGATCTGTGGAGCTGCACCAGTTTCAAATGAAAATAAATGAGAGGCAGTGACCGCTACTGCCTGGGTCCCACTTTAATGAGGAAAATAACAGAGGGGGGTGAGAGGTGGGGGGGGGGTGCGAGAGAGAGAAAGAGGCCAGCACATATTGGATGGAGACGGAGGGAAGGAGAGAGGGAGGGAAGGAGAGAGGGAGGGAAGGAGAGAGGGAGGGAAGGAGGAGGGAGGGAAGGAAGGAGAGAGGGAGGGAAGGAGAGAGGGAGGGAAGGAGAGAGGGATGTGTAATGAATGGAGGCCCACAGCCAGCCGGCTTTATTTTAACTCCTCTCTGTCACCGTGGCGATGGCCAATTACAGCCGGAGCGTGGTCTGTTGCACTGCAGCTGGACTGGACAGTGTTTTGGCCAGACTCTATCCCTCTACACCCGTACAGGACACTGCACTACTGTACAGACAGTGTTTTACATGACTCACACCCCTCCTGGTGATGTTTAACACGGACATATTTTCTTCCTAAAACAGGCACCCATCTCTGGATCACCTTTAGTAATAATATAAGACTGGGAAGTGACAACAGAGACACTAAGGGTCTAGCTAATACAGGATGGATTGTTCCATAGTTATCCCAGATTACTGCCAAAATGGGCCTCCAGGTCTATGGCTAACAACACAGGACAGGCTGGCTAGCCAAACACACAGCAGTATAGCATGGCAAGGACCAGCCACGGCCAGCTCAGCCTTTACAGTGAAGTTCCATGCTGTATTGTTGTTTTGAACAGTTTATTGTGACTCAGACCATTTGAGCTCAACAATGCACAGTGTTTTCTGGTGTGATGCTGTCCAGACAGTCCAGACAGCTGGGGAAGTGCAGTAAGGGGACAGGGTCAAGTTAGACAGTCTCCTCTTCTGTCTCTGTCTCCCAGTTCAGTTCAAAGGCACGTAGATCAGACCAACAGACCCCTGAGGCAGACCGAGGCAGACCAAGGCAGACCGAGGCAGGAGCTACAGTTCAGTCATCAGGGTGTGAGGGTCACCCCACAAGTCACGTGCTATCTGCTCAATACCCAGAGACTTGTTCGGTGTGTGTGTGTGTGTGTGTGTGTGTGTGTGTGTGTGTGTGTGTGTGTGTGTGTGTGTGTGTGTGTGTGTGTGTGTGTGTGTGTGTGTGTGTGTGTGTGTGTGTGTGTGTGTGTGTGTGTGTGTGTGTGTGTGTGTGTGTGTGTGTGTGTGTGTGTTAATCAGGTCACGGAGCATTTACTAATATAGGCAAGCAGCTTCACAGGTAGACCTACTGTACCGTACCAACCATCAGACCAGCCAATCAGATTGAAGGAGAGAGTCTGCACACTCTAGGACACTATGTTCCAAACATGAACCAGACCAATACAGATGACTGATCAGTGTCTGTCTGTCTGTAGGTCTGTCTGTCTGTCTGTAGCAGGTTCCTCCCATGTCCACTTAGCCTCAATCACAGCTGCTTGCTCTCTTGCTTTATTCATGAGTTCACATTAAATATTCACGTGTAAAAAAACAGACACTCATCACGAGTGGAGCACGATGTTACCCGCAATCCTTTGGGTGAGAGAAAGAAGCAGAGCAGGAAGCTTCAGAGGAAGGATGATGGTGGTTATTTTGGGAGTGTCACTTTGATGATGTAACGGTAGTGGTTATTCTGTCTTGTGGAGGTGTTTGAACTGCCTGAACTCCTGCTGCCAGGTACGTTGGAGAGGTTGGTTCAGAACCATGTCAGTCCTGAGTGGTGTGGTGTGTTCTCTCTCCCTCTCTCTCTCTCTCTCTCTCTCTCTCTCTCTCTCTCTGTCTCTGTCTGTCTGTCTCTCTCTCTCCTCTCTCTGTCTCCCTCTCTCTCCTCTCTCTCTCTCTCCTCTTTCTGTCTCCCTCTCTCTCCTCTCTCTCTCTCTCTCTGTCTCTGTCTGTCTCTGTCTGTCTCTCTCTCTCTCTCCCTCTCTCTCTCTCTCTGTCTCTGTCTCTATGTCTCTCTCTCCTCTCTCTGTCTCTCTCTCTCTCTCTGTCTGTCTCTCTCTCTCTCTCTCTCTCTGTCTCTCTCTCTCTCTCTCTCTCTCTCTCTCTCTCTCTCTCTCTCTCTCTGTCTCTCTCTCTGTCTGTCTCTCTCTCTCTCTCCCCCTTTCTTTCTTACATGATGTGATCAATCTGTGTTGTTGGGCAGCTGTACCCCTGCCTGAAGAGAGAGAGCGAAGAAGGGAGACCTTGCCCTGAGCAGACGCTCAAAGAACACACAACCCTGGGAAACAGAGAAGGGGAGGGGGGTGTAAAAACACAATCAAATCCAATGTATTCATCACATACACAGTTTACAGCTAACCAAACCATCAGACCAAGCTTGCTATTATGAAAATCCAATTCAACAATACCAATACTGTTTTCAATTCATGTAAACATGTAAAAATGAACTATAGCCATTCAATTCTACTTGCCAAATATACCGTGCGTTACAAGGAAATAATGCATACTCTAGAATGCCCTTCAAGACAATCGAAAGGAGTATTCAACAATGCTATGGTTAAACAGACTATATACCACGGGTATGACCAAAAAACATTTATTTCACTGTTCTAATTACATTGGTAACCAGTTTATAATAGCAATAAGGCACCTCAGGGGTTTGTGATACATGGCTGATATACTGTACTACGGCTAATGGCTGTATCCAGGCACTCCGCGTTGCATCAACCTTTTGTCCCACTCTCCTTTGAGTAAGACACGGTTTTATGAAAACAGAGAATGAGAAGGAGAAAACATGGACAAAGAGCACAAGGTGAGACACTTGAATAAAAGGTGGTTAGCAGCTCCGGCAGAGAACATGGCAATTATATCGACAATTAAACATTTCATAGTGTGTGTGATAATGGTAGGAAGCCTCGGGCTTGTGGACATTATCTCATTGGTGACTCTTAACAGGCAGTTGAACACTTGTTAGTTTAGGTTTCTGTAAAGGCCTTAAGTAGTGAGGTCGTAGGTCAAGGCCTGCTCGCCACAGGGCATCAGAGAGAGTGTTATACTACAGACAAAGTGTCACGACACACACACACGTACATACACATACAAACACACACATACATACACACAAACTCATGTGACCCCTCATTTAAACTGGAGCTGCTATATCTTACTACTGGGAGATGACCTGTGTCTTTTGCTGACAAGGTTCCTGAGTCAGAGTTTAGGAAGGAGTGTGAGAGTATTAGGCTCTGTCTTGTCTCTGATACTGTTCCTGGATCAGGGGTTAAGGAGTAAGTGTGAGTGTATTACACTTGCTCATTGTGTTTTCTAAAGCAGTAGATTCATTTAATGTGAATGTTGGATTGTTAACACTATGTGAATGCACTGTGTTACAGGGAAGGACACATTATGTTAAACTTACTCTATTAAAGAAAAGGAGGTATGACTGCAAAGTGTGTGAGAGAGTGTGTGTGAATGCCAATGTGGTTGGTGAAGTGTTCTGTGCATATGTTTCTTTTACACTCGCACTGGTATCTCAGCTGTGGAAGTGACACGGTGTCTGGAGGTTTGCAGGACAGCACCGGATTCACACACATGGGGCATGCGCGCGCACACACACACACACACAGCCACAACTACATACTGTACATGCAAACACATGTGTCCTGTGAGAACGTCATTCCTTCACGGCATAAGAATATCTGAAATCCCTATAATCATAGATGTGGTAAAGAGGTCAATGGACCTCGACCTAAAGAATGGAAATGCCGTGAAAATACATGGGGGAAAGATCCCGACTCTCCTCATTGCCCCGCAGCAACATTAGCCTACATTTAGGCTATTGTATACATGTGTATTTCACACATGTTGAGGTAAAAATTGGAGTATGTATGGATGTCAACCCAAATACATGTTCATGTCATCGTCACAATCAACTGCATTACAGTTAAAAATGACTTTGGCTGCCACCAGTGATTTCTCTATGCTAACTATGCTAACTATGCTAACCAGCTGATAGGAGTTAGCATTTAGCAGACTATTTCTGAGTGAGCGGTCAAAATGTACACAATTGTTACCCGGAGGAAAATGGGGGAAGGGCATACTATTTCAATTTCAATCAGGGGGAGGGTTAAGTATTTTTTCATTTAGTCCAGGGGAGCGCCATGTCATTTTTTATCGATTAAATGTCATTTAGCTGTGTTTGGGAATGAGTTTCTTATTAAATCGCAATGTGTGCCTGATGCTGCGCAATATCAAGCGTGCCTCGTGTGGTCTCATTCTAATGATCCATAGCCTTTACTATAAGCCATGGATGGACAACTGGTGACCCGGGGCCACATGCGACCCGCAGCCCCCCTTTTGTAGGCCCGCAGACCAATTTTATGGGGAACTCAATCGGGGTCTCAACTTACTGTTGAGCATTGGAATAATATTGGAATAATAGAACACTCAAGGTGCAATTTCTAAATTTGGTTGTGCATCAGCAGTCACTCAATTAGCCCAGATAAGCAGAGCATTTTTAGATTGGTAAGTTAGTCTAGCTCCCAGCTATCTAAACTTGGAGTAAGCGTAATATTTTCACTCCTGTCCTTGTCCGCGGTGGTCTGTGAATCCACAACCTTCTGGCTACTTTGCCACGTAATTCTTAGAAAACAAAGAAAAGTTTCTGAAATGGCAAACCTAAGGCTCTGGTCTATGAGTGAGGATAAATGGTAGGTACTGTATGTTCTCTGCTGTCCACTTTGTTTTGAATTATTATTATTATTTTTGGGTCGAGGGGAGGTTCACGTTTTTTGTTGTTGTTCGAGTGTTCAGATAAACCTCTCCAATCTGTGAGGTGCAAGGCCAGTTTGAGAGAGCCTAGAGTCATGTTTAGAAGCAGTAGACCAGAATCGTGATACTGTTTGACGTCATGTTTGAACATTAATCATGAAGATCAGATATCAATATATTTCACAGAAGGGAGGGCCGTCTATTTTCATTTCAGAGAGATCTTATTTACTCCAGGTGTCCCTCATTACAAATAACATCCCGTCCCTAAATGTCATGCAGCAAAAACAGCCAAATACAGTTGATCAATATCAGACTTTAGTAGCCACATTGAGGGCCTGTTACAATACATCAATCATGACGGATTTGACCAAAAATCCATTTTATTCGATCAAATTTGTTGAATGTGCGCCAATCCGGCATCCTCCTCCTATCTCCCATGGTCTGCTTCCCATTGACCTCTTCACCTCATCTATCCTATATAATACTGCTATATATAGTAGCATGTTGTTTACTTATGACCTATTTCACCATATAGGGGCCAGGTGCAGTAAAACATGCAGCGTACAGTCTGCACCCCAGGGACCTAGTGCCTTAAGGTACTGATGTAGGATCACTTTTCTCCCTCCATACACTGACCTTAATCATTATGTGCAACAAAAAAAAGATGAACTATCCCTAGAGCTGTGCCTGGGCTCACACCACCTTGCACACTAACAGGCGCACTCTGTACACTGTGTGCTCACTCTTTTGCTCCACATGACCCAGTTCCTGTTCAATTCTCCCCAAGAGAGTTTCATCTGTTGCCAAGAAAGAGTCTTTCTTGTTATAGTGTCTTCCTTTTACTCCCTGGAGGGATGAGCAGAGAGGGCGCGTTGACTCCTAGGCGTTTCCGGGGCACAGCAGCTTCCTATGTTGTTTATTTCATCCACACCCATACGATCGACACATTTACTGAACAATAAATACTATGGGCATGACATGTTTTACATTTGTCAGACACTCTTATCCAGAGTGACTTACAAGAGCAATTAGGGTGAAGTGCTTTGCTCAAGGGCACATAGACAGATGTTTAATCTCGTCGGCTCACGGATTCGGATTTGAACCCCCTTTCGGTTACTGGCCCAACACTCTTAACCGCTAGGCGACCTACCGCCCGAGCTGCGTTAAACAATATATCATTTGTATGGCCCATGTTAAGTGCCAACATTATTGAGTGATGAGACATATAAAATGTGGTTTTCATGAGTGTACTTGGCCACGTCTTCATGAGTGTGCTTAGCCACGTCTTCATGAGTGTGCTTAGCCACATCTCCTTGCGCATTCGATCATATACATCGATTACAGCTGGGCCATGGAGTTTTTAACGCCTGGTGGCAAAGAGGTCACCAAACCGAAGCATTCTTTCTGGCAGAAAATATCAAGTTATGTTGTTTAGTCTCCTACAATTCAATATTGCAAAGGCACACATTTTTTTTTGTTGGGGGGGGGGGGGCTTTTATTGCTGCACTTATTAGGCTATCATTAGTTTTGTCGTATAATGACCCTAATATAATACTGTCAAGAATAGCTACTGGCTGCTAATGTTCCCATATGCACGGGAATAACCGGTATAACGGTATCTAGCACATGTTGTAACGGTATCAAATGGTTACAGATTAGCTGCAGCGTCGGGCCGCCACGCCTCCCGACTCAGCACCTGCATTCCACAGCCCGATAGTTTCCTGAGCAGAGCGGATTTTCAGACAGGATTAGATAGAAAAAAACGAATGTGGGTGAAGAAGAGAATGTGACAACTGCCGAGTGTGTGTCTACTGCCTTGGGGAGGCCCTGGCACTTGCACCTGTCCCTCTCCGTCTCCGCGGCCAGGCGCAGTTGTCGAACTGGGAGAGCTGAGAGAGCAGAGCGACGCACTGTATACTTGTGAGGCAGAGCAGAGAGGAGAGCACGGAGAGCGCGGATCCTCAGCCTGTACACGGAGGGACACAGAGCCAGGGCAACATGACTTCATCCTACAATCTGGATTTCCTGCCCGATATGATGGTGGAGAGCCGCTTGCTGGTTCCGGGCGACAGAATGTGAGTCATTTGGCTGTTCTCCTCCCGGTTGCCGACTCTCCCTTTTTTTCCGACTGTGGTTGTGGTTATGAAAAACATCTGTCCAATGTGGAAATGTTTGCGCTCGTGTTTAGAGAGACTGGATTTGGTTCACAATTACACTATTCGATGCTGTTAGTTTGTGTTTGTGGGGCATTTGTTATCGATAGAGACGTTGAATAAAACGAGACTGCTGCGAGCCCGACAGTAAAGCACAAGATAACGCTGCCTAACAGACAGGACAATGATGAATGAACGGCATTATGAGGATTATAATGATATCCTGGCGAATGACCGGCGACTTTTAAAAAAGGTCGTTTATCAGCTATCGTCAAATTGTTGTTCATGTAGCCTGTCTAGTGTATCTCCTCGCCTGCTGCTACATGCACGGAATAACGGGATAACTTATTTGATATTTGCGGCAGCCGCTCATTAAAATATCACAGGGTCTCGCTTGGATAGGCAGGGCAGTGGGGAGCGGGGTTGCTTGGACAGGGTGAGTGCACATGTTACGGGTCAGAGTGGCTCCATATTCCCCCTCTAATCATCCCTAAATACAGTGGTGTGTGTCACGTGCTAATGATTTAACGCGCATGCCAGCTCTGTGGTCTTGTGCATTGTTTTGGTCATTGTGCACATCTTTGTTTGCAAATATGAGAATAATTAATTTCTGGACTAGCTCTATGCTACTTCGGTGTGAAAGGGATATTGACAGCAGCTTTGCACTGCAGACTGTATTTGATTGCATAGTGAAATAGATCAGTGCATATGAGAAATTGTAGGGACATGCGAACAGGTAGACCCCCCATAATTAGCCCTCCCAGATAGTATATGAACATGCCGTAAGCAATAGCAAAAGGAGTAGAATCGCAGGAAATGAGCTTTAACGGTCGACTTTGGGCTCGAAAAACGGTCCAACTCCTCCTCTTTCTCAAATTTCAAACATATATGGGATGTGCCTTTGGGTCGTGGATGTTTCTTTCTGGTCATGCGCGCTGCGGCCAACAAAACTAGCGAAGCTAGTGACTTGAAGCTAGTCATTAACCTCTCCAGAATGTGGGGACTTCATTTCACAGAATGTGTTTTTGGACAGAATATATATCATTTGGTAAATGGAGCTTCTGTAGCCACATATCTTATTCATCCCCCACAAAAAAACATTAAGTGACCTGGTGTGATGGTACATTGGTCAGTTATACAGTTTAAAGCCTTTATTTGAGTGTTTTTGCCCGAAGCCAACCTTTAAAGTAACTGTCCAGTGTATCCAGACTTCTATCAAATATGACCTACAATTAATTACAATGTGAGTGAAATATTTTTCCTTCAAAAATGTTTTATTATGTTGGATATATTAAAAAAGTAGCTTTTCTGTGTTTGAATGGTGTGGGCTATATTGGTCATGAAAAATATTTATTCCAGTAGACCGCTGATTGGCCAGTTTATCCTCCTCAGAGGGATGACATCATCCTCTATAAGGAAATAGCAGGCATTTTTTAAATGGTCTGTTTGCATACAAGTTTGATGTTGTGTTTTTCCCCCCTCCAATTTAAGCTTTGGCCACAAATACGAATCAACAACATTTAGGTGTAAGTTAACAGAATATTAACTTTAAAAAAGTGTGATTTTCACTAGACAGTTACTTTAATATGGCAAAATGTTATCTCGGACTCATGACAAAATGTGTGCCCTATCATTATAAACTACATTTTTCTCTCTGCACTATGGCAAAATGTATTAAAATGCAGGAAGTGAGTTGTTTCCACCTGCACATGTCGTTTCACTTATACTGTGCTTTGAAAATGCCTCTCTATATACCCCTCAAAATACCCCCTAAGAGAGACATACGAAGTCATGTCAAACTGCGCATTTCAGGAAGTGCATTTTTAAAATGTCCCAAAAAAACCTGTGGGATAAAACACACAAACTCATTCAAGCCATATCGGAATGTGCAGTGACTAACAACTCCCTGCTTGTTCAAATTCGATTTGGGGTCTGCGGCACGAGTTCTGCTATAAAAGGGACAGAAATCAGATTATACTGCGTGCACAACAAGACACTTAAGTCCAGAATTCCTAGAACGGGGACAAAGGGAGGTTTTCAGGCTGACATAATGATCGCGCTCTGTTATTCCGCCCGCACAGCTGACTCGCGCTCCCTGTCCCTCACCCATTTACGTCCTCTCTGCTTAGAGCGTTAGTTGTTGATGGCTCACGTTCTAATGGTGAGAATGTACCCCCCTCTTTTCCTTCTCCCCTTCTCCTCCTTCACCCTCTCTCCTCCTTCTCCCTCAGCTCTTTTGCCATCTCATGACTTCTCTCATTACGTTGTTAAATGTTGCACATTTAAACGGGCCTCACCAAATGGCATTTGTGTGTGTGTGACCTCTCGTTCCAGTGACTGAAGACACTCTGACCCTGTTGATCCCATCAGACATCGAGCTGTTTCCCTCCACTGACTTGTCCATTATATTCACACCGCCCTCTCATTTATCAGTGTCTATGCCTTTATGCACGCCCCCTGCTCTCACTCTCTCTCACACACACACACACACACACACACACACACACACACACACACACACACACACACACACACACACACACACACACACACACACACACACACACACACACACACACACACACACATAACCAAGGGGAGTTGGGAGACCTTCAAAGTCATAGCAACTCCATTTCTCTATTCCTGTTTCTCTATTCCTGCTCCGCTCCCCAATCCCTCACTCCTGTCGTCCTCTTCCTAGCTTTTACTTTCTCTCTTTCTCTCTCGCTCTCTCTCTCTCTCTCTCTCTCGCTCTCCAGCCTCCAGGCCTGAAAGGCTCTGCCTGTTTTTAAATGGTCTTTTCTCTCCTCGCCTGACATTTAGTGGCGTGTGCTATCTGCCTACCCGCCACTGTAGCCAAGCCCTGCTACAGTTCACGATATCACTGTGTGTGTGTGTGTGAGTGTGTGTGAGTGTGTGTGAGTGTGTGTGTGTGAGTTTGTGTGAGTGTGTGACATCCCACCTTTTACCCCACACACCCTCCTTTGGATTTATAATGAGAGGGGTTGGGGGTGGTGGGGAAAGAGCTTCTCTCGCCGGCTGAGGGTTGCTGCCCGCGGCGGGGACCGCACCATAGTGCCGGTAATGCTGGGTAATCTGGAGGTTTTAACTGGAGGGTACTTGTCTGTGGCCTCGTTACGATGCTGCTTCTCACCCAGTCACAGAGAGGCGGACAGCTCCAGCAGATAACAGTTAGGGAGGTAGCAGTTACAATTCACACTAACATACCCTTTTATATTCCTCAGCTATTATATTCCTCAGCCTTATGAATTTACCCTGCTCCCAAGTGTTACCGAGCAGTTATGTGTTGTTATGGACAATCCTACACCACATGTATTTGTGTCAAGTTGTTTAATGGCTCTATTTGGATTTTAGATTAGAGTCCCTGACGATGACCATGACCTTTTTTTCATTCTCAGAATGTTATTCCATTATATTTTTGTTGTTCAATGGGCCTGAAATGGCAGATCCCCCATGAGTCTAGTGAACTGATGGTAGTGTACTCAGTTTGGCTCCCAGAGGAATTCTTGGCCCCGTTCCAGTTCGGCCTCCAGCTACTTCCTCTAGCCCCCACCACCTTGAAAACACTGGTGGAAGCTCTAATTCCAGTAGCTTATCAAAGAACTAGATGGAGCCATCACTGTAATGCCTAACAGTGGTTTCAGATCTGTTAACATGGAAGAGACAAGGGGTTGTGGAAGTGTCTACGGCCCATAATATCCCCTTTAAGGCAGCGGTCCTCTGAATAACGGGCTCTCTGGGAAATGTGTGACCCCTCACCCCAGACTGACTGTGTGTGTAGGATCCCATCTGTTTGACTTGACTAGAACTTCACTGGCCCTGAGGACCCATGCCACTGACCCAGTCAGACCTCTCACTGAGAGGCTCAACACTAAGAGGGCCTCATCTCCTTTCCATCATTATCACAGATAAGTCAACAGACTGGATAGGTTCCATCGCGTTGCTTTCACCTGTCATGTCCTGCCAGACCAGTCGTCATGAGGAAAAAGGAAAGGAAAATACTATTGGGACTCGGCTGGGGGAAATCATTTTCCCTCTTACTTATTCTCCTATCCAGTTGTTCCTTCTTTACTTCACTCCTCGGTCACTAACTCCCTCGTTCAGTCTCTCTCCCTCGTTCCCCTCCTCCTCCCCAGAGACAGCTACTCCATTTCTTCATCCTTCCATTCCTACATCCCTCCCATTCCTTCATCCCACCATTCCTTTAGTGTAGCAGTGAAAGGGTGTATTTGACTACAGACACCCATTCATCATCCCCTATGCACCAGTGAACCACACCTGTCTTCCCCTCACTCCCTCCGGCCCCCGCTCCCTCCGGCCCCTCGCTCCCTCCGGCCCTCACTCCCTCTGGCCCTCACTCCCTCTGGCCCCCACTCCCTCTGGCCCTCACTCCCTCTGGCCCTCACTCCCTCCGGCCCCTGCTCCCTCCGGCCCCGCTCCCTCCGGCCCCCACTCCCTCTGGCCCTCACTCCCTCTGGCCCTCGCTCCCTCCGCCCCCCGCTCCCTCCGGCCCCCGCTCCCTCCGGCCCCCGCTCCCCTCCGGCCCCCGCTCCCTCCGGCCCCCACCCCTCCGAACCTCACTCCCTCCGGCCCTCACTCCCTCCGGCCCTCACTCCCTCCGGCCCTCACTCCCTCCGGCCCTCACTCCCTCCGGCCCCCACTCCCTCCGGACCCCCACTCCCTCCGGCCCCCACTCCCTCCGGCCCTCACTCCCTCAGGGCCCTCACTCCCTCCGACCCTCACTCCCTCCGGCCCTCACTCCCTCCGGCCCTCACTCCCTCCGGCCCCCACTCCCTCCGGCCCTCACTCCCTCCGGCCCTCACTCCCTCCCGTCCCTCACTCCCTCCGGCCCTCACTCCCTCTGGCCCTCACTCCCTCTGGCCCTCACTCCCTCTGGCCCGCACTCCCTCTGGCCTGCACTCCCTCTTCCCCCACTCCCTCCAGCCCCCACACCCTCCAGCCCCCACTGCCTCCAACCCTCACTCCCTCCAGCCCTCACTCCCTCCAGCCCTCACTCCCACTCAGAAGGCACACAAATCATGGGTCCAACAGCTGAAACCTCATGTGACAGAGAACATGGGATCGCATGAGAAATGTGTGTCAGGGGGAGAGAAGGGAGAGTCACAGGGAGGGACGGAGAGGGAGAACGGTGGGTAGGGTGAGCGAGGGAGGGGGAAGGGTGAAAGGGACAGGGAGTGAGTGAGAGGTGGGGCATTGTGAGGCAGGAAAAGAGACAGGGAGACGGAGAAAGGGGTACAATCAAAATGTGAGGCTCAATGAGGGAGGGTGTGAGAGCAGAGAGGGAGAAAGAAAGGAGTAAGAGGGAGAAAAGAGGGAGGGTTGACAGTCAGGCAGGATGTGGCTTAGTGCCAGCCCGTTCTGGTCAGCAGAGGAGCCTCTGATTTGAATTGTGGCTTATCTGCTGTGGAGATGGATGGAGGGAGGAAGAGAGGGACACAGAGAGAAGCTCACCTTCTCTTCCCCCAGTGGGACTAAGAGAGGCCTCTCCAATCTGTCTACTACAGTAGCTAGTTCACATACATGTCTATAGAAGCCTTTAGCCCCAGTGTTTCATTACCTACACAGACACACTCTCTGTTTACCTGCACAGACGCTCTCTCTGTTTACCTACACAGACCCACTCTCTGTTTACCTACACAGACACACTCTCTGTTTACCTACACAGACGCACTCTCTGTTTACCTATACAGACGCACTCTCTGTTTACCTGCACAGACACACTCTCTGTTTACCTACACAGACGCACTCTCTGTTTACCTGCACAGACCCACTCTCTGTTTACCTACACAGACCCACTCTCGGTTTACCTACACAGACACACTCTCTGTTTACCTACACAGACGCACTCTCTGTTTACCTACACAGACACACTCTCTGTTTACCTACACAGACACACTCTCTGTTTACCTCCACAGACACACTCTCTGTTTACCTATACAGACACACTCTCTGTTTACCTACACAGACACACTCTCGGTTTACCTACACAGACACACTCTCTGTTTACCTATACAGACACACTCTCTGTTTACCTACACAGACACACTCTCGGTTTACCTACACAGACACACTCTCTGTTTACCTACACAGACACACTCTTGGTTTACCTACACAGACACACTCTCGGTTTACCTACACAGACGCACTCCCGAGGTGTGTCATCAGTACCGTTGGAGGTCGCAATGTCCTACAGTAGATTTGTTAACCTTTTTCACCTTTATTCAACCTGACTGAATCATTTGAGTGTGTGTGTGTGTGTGTGTGTGTGTGTGTGTGTGTGTGTGTGTGTGTGTGTGTGTGTGTGTGTGTGTGTGTGTGTGTGTGTGTGTGTGTGTGTGTGTGTGTGTGTGTGTGTGTGTGTGTGTGTGTGTGTGTGTGTGTGTGTGTGTGTGTGTGTGTGTGTGTGTGTGTGCCGGTTGTATGATGATGTCTTCAGTTAGGTGGACCGCACTTTGCTGGTTCATGTCAAAATCTGCTGAAAACATTTGTGTGTGTGTGTGAGGCTGTGTCATCATGATGAATGTCTTTGAGCTGGTGCGGCTCAGGAACGGTCGTCAGTGGGGGTGATGTATCACTGCTGGGGATCTTTGTTGTGCGTGTGGGAGGGTGTGCACGTGTGTGTATGTATGTGAGTGTGTGTTGGGGATGTCTTGGCCCAGCCCTCTGTGTCCTAATCTGGGTTGGATTAATTAGCAGGCTAATTTGGCGGGTGTGAGAGAGAGCGACACGGGGAAATGAACCACTAATGACTGGCTCATTACTCTTACCTCTCTGTGATGTCATGCTCTCCACTCAGCACCAGACAGACAGAACAGAGAGGATGGATACAGAGTAGACTTTACCATGTCCCCTAGCACGGCCCCTATCCCTCTCTCTCGCCTCATAAAGAATAACTGATTATCATCCTGTTGTCTACAGGGAATAGCTGGAATGCATAGGATTCTGATTTGAATGAATAGATTAGTTTGTCTTATCTCTCCCTTTCTCCCTCTCACTCGTAACCAATACTGTACTGTGCACACATCAGCTCACACTCGGATGCATACTGCACCTGCTCCTCCAGCACATTTGAGGATTCATACCGCACCTGCTCCTCCAGCATACTGCACCTGCTCCTCCAGCTCATGTGAGGATTCATACTGCACCTGCTCCTCCAGCTCACGTGAGGATTCATACTGCACCTGGTCCTCCAGCTCACGTGAGGATTCATACTGCACCTGCTCCTCCAGCTCACGTGAGGATTCATACTGCCCCTGCTCCTCCAGCATACTGCACCTGCTCCTCCAGCTCATGTGAGGATTCATACTGCACCTGCTCCTCCAGCTCACGTGAGGATTCATACTGCACCTGCTCCTCCAGCATACTGCACCTGCTCCTCCAGCTCACGTGAGGATTCATACTGCCCCTGCTCCTCCAGCATACTGCACCTGCTCCTCCAGCTCACGTGAGGATTCATACTGTGCCTGCTCCTCCAGCATACTGCACCTGCTCCTCCAGCTCACGTGAGGATTCATACTGCACCTGCTCCTACACCTGCTGCACCTCCAGCTCATGTGAGGATTCATACTGCACCTGCTCCTCCAGCTCACGTGAGGATTCATACTGCACCTGCTCCTCCAGCTCATGTGAGGATTCATACTGCACCTGCTCCTCCAGCTCACGTGAGGATTCATACTGCACCTGCTCCTCCAGCTCACGTGAGGATTCATACTGCACCTGCTCCTCCAGCTCATGTGAGGATTCATACTGCACCTACAGCTCGTGAGGATTCATACAGCTCAGCTCACGTGAGGATTCATACTGCACCTGCTCCTCCAGCTCATGTGAGGATTCATACTGCACCTGCTCCTCCAGCTCACGTGAGGATTCATACTG